>NC_045446.1:82056928-82077872 GCF_002776525.5 Piliocolobus tephrosceles
TAAGGTCACATTCACAGGTTTCAGGGGTTAGGGTTTCAATATCTTTTTAGGGAACACAATTTAGCCCATAATGGCAACTGAGAGCTCACAGATAAATCTCCTCCCAAGATTGCCCTCAGCTGAAGAGAGCCACTTCTCCGAAGTCATTCCTTTTCCCTATGTTAACCCACATCCTAAAACTGATCACTGAGGGTGTTATCAAGGCCTGAACACTCTACCCTGATTCGAGACAATTCTGCAGGGACATCCCAGCTCCGAAATTTCATATAAGTTGGTACAGACATCTGTCTGGTCCTTCTTGTTTCACCTTCCCCATAGACATTACTGGAAAGCATACCCCAATACACTTTCCACAGGCAACTATCCAAATCAGAATCTGCTTCCTGAATCACACCGTTTGTGGTAGCGCTTCTCTGAGCTTGCTCTGTGCCAGATACTGGAGACAGAAACAAGACATATCTTAACCTCTGAAGCCTTCCTCAATATCAGAAGACATTATTAAGTACAGAAAGAAAGATTTTCATCACACATAATCTGCCTTTGAAGCCTTCATTTCCTATTGTGTGACTTGTTTATCTCACTTCCTCCTCTCCCAAATCTTAACCAATAATCATATCCTCCATCTTCTCTTTGCAAAATCTGCTTCTTGAATGAAAAAATAAAGAGGACAAACTATTGTCAATTAAGCACAAATATGAGCTAGACATTTTGTACATGTGATCTCATTTAATTCTCTCAACAGCTCTATTGCCTTCACACTACAAATGGAGAAACAGAGATTCTATGAGGATCAATAAGGACTCAGCTCATCTGGCTTATAACAGACCCAGCAAGGATGAAAACCCCAGGGCTTTTGATTCCAGAATGTGGGCTCTTTCTATCACACCAGTGGTTCCCAGACACATATTCCACAGGCCAATCAATTAAAAGCAAACAAAAAATTGGCAAACAGAAGTAAAGCTAACAACTTTGGATTTTGCCAGGAATATAAAAAAGTAAAAGCTTCAGTCTTCTACCACCACCATTTCACAATAAAACGAACATTTCAACCCAGAAAATTTTACAAATATCAAATCTCAAAACAGAGGATTAGCACTTACAATTGAATTAATTCAGCTTCGTGAAAAATATAGCACATTGCACTTCGTTTTACTTATTTTGCCACACACTTGTGAAATTTTTTTCAAGAACTGGTAGAGATCTTGGAAAGAAAAAAAAACAGTTTGGATATCCCCTGTAAGGTCTGGGTTTTATTCACACTAAAGTGTAAATGACCTCTTCAGGTTAGTTAGCAAAATATGTTGGCTATCTAAGAAGATCTATCTAAGTCAGTTTTGATATGATCCAACATAACTAAGGACTACGTGGGAATGCTACTATACTTTTCAAGAAACAAAGCAAAAATTTCAAAAAAAAACATTATATTTTATAACTTGGCTATTTTTTCCCCAGATTTCAGATCTCTCTTAGAAGTAAAGCTGGCAACGGTCCAATTTCCAATGAGAAGGTTTTTCTTTGGCCCTATCCATTCTCATTCAAATTCCCTATAAAAGTTACATTCAACAATTTTTATTTTACCATCAGTTACCTTTGGTAGGGAAATAGTTAGAATTTACATGTTAATAACTGAAACCTTGTAAAATGCCAGCTCCGGGTTTGAAATGTATGCATTTTATAATGGTTGCTGCACATGCTGTCTAATTATTTGGGAGAGGTATAATGAGTTAATATATTCAGTAGTTGCAACGAATATGTGTTGAGCAGAAACACTGACTTGTATATTTAAGCATCCTTTATCCAGAAGGCTCCCAAAGTGGCTCATAGATGATCTAAAGATCAGCCGCCTACCAGTGAAAGGCAGATGCCTCAGGTGAGGAAACCCTTCTGCCAGAGGTTTCAGGAGCACAGAGAACATACTGCAGCATTACATGGGGTGAGGCTCTAATTCCCCAAGTATTACAGATTTAGAACTGATGTGAGGTATTTCGTTTGAAGAACAGAAGTATTTTAAGAAGGCTGAGTGCAATTTTGAAGTGGCAATCATTCCTTAGAAGCAGCTTGTCACTGTCAAAAGAATGAAGCCTCAGGAGTTCATCAGAGCTAAGCTTGAATTCCAATTCCATTACTTATCCAGCTGGGTGACCCTGAACACAGCCCACTTCCTCCTTGTAAATGTACAGGTGACAACGGTACCTTCTAGAAGCTTGCTGAAAAATTGAATACAAGATTGCACACAAGAAATGATAGTTTTTGTCATTATTTTATCTTTAAAATGGGAATATCCATGGATCTCAAACTGCTGTGAGAGTAATAATTTAAAAAATAAAGAACATTTAGTGAGGAATTATTACGTGCCAGGGAATGTGCCTAGTGCTTTACATGTATTAACTCATTGTGTCCTCACAATAAATGTATTATTTTACAGATGTAGAAACTGAGTCACTTGAAGAGAAAGTAATTTGTCCAAGTTTGTCACACAGTTAACAATTGGCAATATTCAAATTTGTAGTGTCTGAGTATATGGTTGGTATCAAACAAATGGTATTTAGCTGATCTCTTTAGAGAATGAACTGGAATGCCCAAGCCATTTCCCTACCTCCATTTATTTTTCTGAATGTACTCAAAGAAAAAGCTCACACTGTGCCCCTTTAATCTACCTTCCCCCAGAAAACTCCTTCAATTCTATTCAATGCACAAAACCATTATGGAGCTCCTGAAGAAGGCAAAGACTCTTCGAGGTACTGCAAGCACACAAATGTTTTCAGGATGCAGGTCCAATCCTGTCTTACAGCAAGGCCACAATCACAACTAATTATCAAACAGATTAGTCTGTGATCAGCCTTATAAAAAAAGGATTAGCCAAATTTTATGAACTCAGTCGAGGGCAATCTGCAAAGAGGAAGGGCCTCTGCTTGAGCCTCAGAGACAGTACTCTTTCTAGGCAATCTTTGATGGAGTGTCATTCCTTTGGGTTAAGTAGCCCTCTTCTAAAATATAACCACTTCTTCCCAGAAGAAGAAGGCATTGCAGTTTTTACATAGTAATTTTTTTTTTTTTTGGAGACAGAATCTCACTCTGTTGCCCAGGCTGGAGTGCAGTGGCGCGATCTCGGCTCACTGCAAGCTCCACCACCCGGGTTCACCTCATTCTCTTTCCTCAGCCTCCCGAGTAGTTTGGACTACAGGCACCAGCTACTTTTTTTGTATTTTTAGTAGAGATGAGTTTTCACCGTGTTGGCCAGGATGGTCTCGATCTCCTGACCTCATGATCCACCCTCCTCAGCCTCTCAAAGTGCTGGGATTACAGGCGTGAGCTGCCGCACCCAGCCTACATAGTAACTTTTTAAGATATTGTCAGCTGTGGCTGACTGACCTTATCATGTCAGCATGCTGGGCCTTCAGAGAAAAGGAGCAGTAGGACAGGAAGGAAGCAGAAAGCAGTACACGAGTGACATGCTCGGAGGACATGCTTCGGCTACCTCCCCAATGTTCAGGACTGTTGACCAGCCGTGTCACTGGCAGCAGTACACTGCCCTTCTTGAAAGGGATGAACAGAAATATCAGAGAGAGGATTATAGTTACACACGTGACAGGACATTTCCACACAGCATGTAAATGAACAGTTCTAGAGTCAGTTTCCAGTACTTTGACAGAGCCAGAGGCGAGGGCAATGGATGGCTTGGGGGCTTCTTAACCCTCTTCATCTTATTCCATAAAGGTGGCTCTCTAAGACATTCACTTTAATTCCAGAGGGTGACCAACATATTCAGAAGAAGGAAGATAGCTTTTTATTTGAAAAATCTATCTGAAGTTGTACTGATGTTGTATAAAATATAAGAGTTTGAAAACCAAACAGATCTGAGGGTCTCTTACCTACAGCAAGACTACAAATTCCTAGCTGTCTAACCTCAAGCAAGTTAACCTTCCAATTTAATAAGATTAATGTAAAATATCACGCCACACTAGAATATACATTGTATAAGAGCAGCGATATTTTTATTTTAAATGCTATGTCCCCAGTGCCTAGAACATTGCCTAGCATTTATTGAATGAATTTGTGAATGAGTGAGTAAATAATAAACAATTATTTCATTCAATGCCTACTATGTGTTAGGTATTGTTCTAATAACTGGATTTCTATGAATACTAAATGAGATGTTATCTACAAAGCAGTTGGTACGCTAACTGCGTGACAGGTTCTTCCTGCCCACTGCAAATATAAAAATTAACTTACCAAGACCATGGCATTGCAGTAAAGAAAGAGTTGAATTAGGCTGAGCCCTGTGGCTCACACCTGTAATCCTAGCACTTTGGAAGGCATAGGTGGGAGGATCACTTGAGGCTAGGAGTTTGAGACCAGTCTGGCCATCATGATGAAACCCTATCTCTACTAAAAATACAAAATTTAGCCATACATAGTGGCACATGCCTGTAATCCCAGCTACTGAGGAGGTTGAGGCATAACAATCACTTGAATCCAGGAGATGGAGGTTGCAGTGAGCTGAGATCACGCCACTGCACTCCAGCTTGGGCAATCGAGCAAGACTCTGTCTCAGGGGGAGAAAAAAAAAAAGAGTAGAATTGACACAAGGCCATGCCATGGGAGACACAGAGTTATTACTCTAATGAATCTCCCCAGAGGCTCGGAGGTTAGGAGGTTTTCAAAGATAGTTTGGTAGTCAGGGGCTAGGGTAAGGGCCATGCTGATTGGCTGGGTCAAAGATGAAATCACAGGGAATCCCAACTGTCCTCTTGTGCTGAGTTGGTTCGTGGGTGCGGGCCACAGGAAAGGTTGGCAGGTCTGAGTGGGGCTGTACAGTTGTCAGAAATGCAAAAACCTGAAAAGACATCTCAAAAGGCCAATCTTCCATTCTACAGTAGTAATATTATCTGCAGGAGTAATTGGGAAAGTTGCAAACCTTATGACTTCCGGAATAATGGCTGGTAATTACTAGAATTCAAACCCCTTTCATCCTCCTAACTTGGTGGCCTTTCATTAGTTTTACAAGAACAGTTCAGTTTTGGGGAAATGCTGTTATTATTTAAACTGTAAACTGAATTCTCCCAAAATTAGCTTGGCCCACACCCAGGAAAGAGCAAAGATAGCCAACCTGTGAGGCCAGAAGCAAGATGGAGTTAGCCATGTCAGATCTCTTACTGTCATAATTTTGCAAAGGCAGTTTCAGTGCCATGCCAGTGCATAGTGTGTGGGTAAATAAACATTGTTTCCTTTATGACGTTTTAAACAACAGCAGTGGACAACAGGGGAGAGTCAATCCAAGCATTACTAACCACTCATCAGTGGCCCTACACCCTCATACTGACATTCTCAGTTGATCTGAAGGAGCCTCTGTTACTCTGCTTCTTGCCATTTGTTTTTTCACCAGAAGCTGTGCTTTAACCACCAGCTTAAAATCCCCAGATCTTTCTAATTCAGATACTATCAAGGTTGCAAATCAAAGTGAGCTTCATTTAAAGCAAATGCTAAACATCTAGTCCATAAAAGGCTTCACCTAAAATAGCACTGATTTTCTGCCAATGCATATTTTGAACACACATATTTAAATCTCTTCAGGTATGTCTTTAAGTCTCCAATGTCCATAAATAATTTGGTAGTATTTTTCACACAATGGGTCCCCAGTGAGTACAGTGTTTATTAGGTGAGAGACAGAAGGCAGAGGAAGAAGAGCAAAATATGGAGAATGAAAGGAGGAGAAGAGGAAGAAGGAAAGTAGAGCAAAGGGATCTTACCCTTGCTTTGTACCTGTCTGGTCCATTTAAGCATCCCTTAAGGTGGTGGGTTTTGAACATCAGTGCATAGAAGAATCATTAGGGGACTTGTTGAAAATGCAGATTCCTGCTCCCCACTCCCAAAGATTCTGACTTGCTCTCTCCTCCCACCACCCAACAGGCCGAAAGGAAAGAGGGGCAAGGCAAAGAAGGTGGCTCAGTCCCTGCTGTTGTGAAGAAGCAGGAGGCCAAGAAAGGGGTGAATTCCTGTTTGAGAAAAGTCAAAGAATTTTGGCATTGGACAAGACATCCAGCACAAAAGGGACCTCGCCTGCTTTGTCAAATAGCCCCACTATATCACATTGCAGCTGACAAAGAGCTATCCTCTATAAGCAGCTGAAAGTGCCTCCTGCGATCAACCTGTTCACCCAGGCCCTGAACTGCCAAATAGCTACTGACTACTTAAGCTGACCCATGAGTACAGATCAAAGACAAAGCAAGAGAAGAAGCAGAACCTGTTGGCCTTGGCTGAGAAGAAAGCTGCCAGCAAAGGGGCTGTCCCCACTAAGAAACCACCTGTCCTTCAAGCAGGGGTTAAAACTGTCACCACCTTGCTGGACCACAAGAAGGCTCAGCTGGTGGTGACTGCACACGAAGTGGATTCCATCGAGCTGATTGTCTTCCTGACTGCCCTGTGTTGTGAGATGGGGGTCCCTCACTGCATTACCAAGGGGAAGGCAAACGTGGGATGTCTACTAGCCCACAGGAAGACCTGCACCACTGTTGACTTCAAAAAAAGACAAAGGAGCATTGGCTATGCTGGTAGAAGCCATCAGTACCAATTACAATGACAGATATTATGAGAACCATTCTCACTGGGGAGGCAATATCCGGGGTCCCAAGTCTGTGGCTTGCATTGCCAAGTTGGAAAAGGCAAAGGCTAAAGAACTTGCTACTAAACTGGGTTAAATGTACACTGTTGAGTTTTCTGTACATAAAAATAACTAAAATAATACATTTTTTTTTCCAAAAAAATGTTGGGGGGGGGATTCTGATTCAGTAGGGTCTTGGGAAGGTACATGTTAGCAAGTGTCCCCAGTCACTTCTGATACTTAGGTAGCCTTTGCAAGCCCTTTTGAGAAACACTGACCTACGGAAATAATGATGAAGACTACTGCAAGGAAGTTTAAGTAGTTCAGGAAAAGGCCATCTACATACTGAATTCAAAATACTTGAAATAAAGGAGTGGCCATTTTCTCTGACCTCTTATCATTGTAGGGAATAGGGTTATAACGTCGCTTTTACCATGTTACACTCTTGCTAAACATCCCAACTAGTTCTCACTGCCAGCAAGATAGAGTCACAATGTCAGCAAGGCCTTTCATAAATGAATTCCCACTTATTTTTTCCAGCTTGATCTCTTTACTCATGCATATAGCCTTCATTCCAAGCAAAATAATCTATGCATTGTCCCCAAGCATGCTATAAACATCGTCTCTACATCTATGGTGGGGTTTCTAAAAATCACCTAATTTCCCCAACTTTGAGTGATCTAACACTTAATATTTCTTCAAATCCCAGGACTCATAGTATGTCCATCTTCCGATGGCTCCTGCAAACCTGCTTCCTAGGTCCTCCAAGTTTGGTGTCCCCAGGTCTCCAAGCAAGACTCTTAAGAATTCCTGGCAGTTTCTAAAAGTCTTTGAATAAATTATCTTTTTCTCAAGTTTTCAAGAGCATTTTTCTGTTGATTTGAGTTAAAGAATCCTAAGTCATACACAATTTTTTCTTTAACCTTTACCTTCCTACCTTACATTGGGCACTTTACCTATATTGCCTTGTTCCATTTATTTTTCATACATCTCTGTATTCTTTCCCCAACTAAATTGCAAGATCTTTTGGAGCATAGACTCTCTTATAAATTGTTTATGCATTTCTCCAAAGGCTTAGGACAGTGTCCTAAATAAAACATATGTAGTTGGGGTTGGGGGTGGGTAACTGACTGCGCTCAGAGGTTCAAAGTCGCCTTTCTGGCCTCAGCATAAAGTGTTCTTAAAATTCTGTTATCAAACTAGTTCTGGAATTTTCCAAATCATTACTAATCCTTTGCCAAACCAATCTAAACTGTGATGGACAGGAAGCATTCTTGTCTGTAACATTTCCCTGGTGTTGTTGTTTAATAAAGATTGCAGCCCTGTGAACATCTGCTTAAAAACAAAACCAAATTCCTCCAGGGTAACTTGATTTCTGATCTTCATCAGGAAACATGTTACACTCCAGCACTCATCAGAGCATTTATAAATCCCACACTGTAATTACAGAATGCAAACCTACCTTTTTCCCTGTGTTTGGGAGGTAAAGGTTGGGCTTTAGAGTCACAAGCCCTCCCTGTAGCTCACCAGGCTCCACTGTCTTGCCTCTTTCTTTCTAATTATCCAAAGTATATACTATTCTACACCAAGACTGCTTTTCATGAGTGAAGGAACATTGCTCAATCAAGTGAATTTACTATGAATCTTGCCCTTTTAATTTCCACATGGAAAACACACAAAAAACACTCTATGTAACTAAAATATTTTTAATTTACTCTTTGCAGTAATTTCATATATATTTTAGTACCTATTCCTCAAAATAAACTGAAATTTTGTAAAAATAAGGTTAAAAAAAAAAAAAAAAAACGGGCGCGGTGGCTCAAGCCTGTAATCCCAGCATTTTGGGAGGCCAAGAAGGGCGGATCACAAGGTCAGGAGATCGAGACCATCCCGGCTAACACGGTCAAACCCCGTCTCTACTAAAAACTACAAAAAACTAGCCGGGCGAGGTGGTGGCACCTGTAGTCCCAGCTACCCGGGAGGCTGAGGCAGGAGAATGGCGTGAACCCGGGAGGCGGAGCTTGCAGTGAGCTGAGATCCGGCCACTGCACTCCAGCCTGGGCAACAGAGTGAGACTCTACCTCAAAAAAAAAAAAAAAAAAAAAGATTTAAGCAGGAGTAATTTTTTTTGTATGCTGTTCATATAGCTAAAAGTTTAAGAACTTTCTTTGCAGAAACTCAGGGATATACCAAGTAGGCACATAGATATTATCAATGTACTCAGTCTTGAAAAATACTTTTGACTACTTTTAGTATGTTTTCAGTATAAAAATGATCTCTTTTTCTCCTACTTCTAATCAAGCTACCTTTTAGTTCCTGGTGACTTGAAAGAAAAGTAGTATATATGCAAATAGTAATAACCTTCAAGATTGACAAGAAAAATTATGCTCAAGTCTGAAGCAACCTCAAGAATATTTTCTACTTTCAGGTAACATTTCTTCTATGATAATCTAAGAGAATTCAGCCTGGGGTTATATTAAGAATAAACAAATTATCTTCTAAAGATCTTAATGCTAAAGCTCAGACAGTGAGTGACACAATTTAGATTTCACATGAAATCTGTCTCCATCAAGAATTCCTTAGACAACCAAGTACCACATTCAGAGCTCTTATTCTCTCCAACACAACTGAAAGTGTCACATGCAAAAGAAAGACAAAGTTTTTTTAATCATAAGAAAACAATATGACAATGTCTTGCCTTAGACTTCAACTGAATTCCTCACTGCTTATTACTATTATTATTGATAATAGGCATTTCCGTGCCACTAAAATATTCACAGGACTCCTTATCATCACTGTATCTACAAGCTGCTCCTCAACCTCTGCATGAGATGAATTAGTTATATTCTGACTTATTACTAACAGTGAAACAAAGACCTCAAGTAGATAAGTAATCTGAGTCTTATAAAATATTTTCACTTAACAGAAATCAGAAATCATAATTTTTTATTACACGTCAACATTCAAAAACACTGTGAGATGAAAACACACACACACAATCCACCTTTTATGGAAAGAATCATTTAAACAAAAATAGCTCAAAGGGAGCTCCATGAGTCTACAACTTCATTTTCTTTGCAGTTTCATCCAAGAAAGCATATATTAACCTTGTACCCAGTCTTAACTAATGTTTCCAAGCAATTGCCAGAAACTTTCTTAGAAGTGCTAGTTCTTGTTCTAATAGTTATGATATCTAAATTCATGTGTGACAGAGACCTTGTTTTACTAAGAACAAGAGAGCATTTTAATCATGAAACCAACTTTCTTGCCAATAAACTGCCACAATACAGCCACCATACAGTTGCTTTCCTGGCCTGTCAGTAATGCATGAGGTACAATTTCAAACTAGGACATTTATCAGTTGTTTATTCCTAGTGAAGCCCACAGTGCTACAAGCAGAACTACTGGGTTAGTTTTCCTCTTTATAAATGTCAGCTCATGTTTTCTTTAAGCACAGAACTTTGAGAGAAAGAGATAAGAAAATAAAGGAAGCAAGCTTTGTCTGAATATCTCTTGTGTAGCCAGTGATGGCAAACACTTTACACCAGCAAGAGGTAATGCATGGAAGCATTTAACACAGTGTATACCTTACAGACAGTGCTTAGTAACTCATGATTAAAACTAAGATGAAAAACTCAATGAGCCCTTCCTCTGACTGGCATTTACCTGATGTGAAATAGGCATTTCTTCTTGCCCTAGGAGTGATTATTTCTAGAAGAATCACAGAAAGCCCAATGTACCAGATTGAGTTATTAACAGACAGTATGTTGTCTCTAATTTATCTGAATGTTTCAAACAATGTAAGCAACATATCAAACATATTTCTTTTAAAAAGAAAAGGAGTCTCATTATTTGGAGTTGATAACAAAGAGGGGAGTTGCACCACCTCCATGGCCCCACGACCCTAGTCCTGTTGCCAGCATTGAAAACACGGCTCTCCCACAGCTCCACTGTTCCCAGCCCAAATCCTGGAATTCTCCAGTGACTTCTGGAACTCTCCAATGATCAGCAATCGGAATGGCCCTGCCTGCAAGCTTGCCATATGGTGGCCCTGTGAGACTCCTCCTTAGGCATGTGGGCCCTCAGAGTGAATATGGCTTAAAGCAAATGTAGATGTGATGACTCTTTCTGAACTATGGTTCAGCTTTGGTGTCTGGCTTTTCCTGTCCGAGATAGAATAGAGATGTAATGTTGGGTCTCAAGAGATCATTCTAGTGAACGTAGTGACAACTGCAGATATCAGTACCAGGCCATGACAAGGGCTCAGACCTTCATAAAGGGCTCAGTCATCACCTCCTAGATTAGCTGGTCCCTGTATCCCAAGGCCATTGCCTCAGACATGAGTGCTTTCCCTTGAATGTTGTCTCCTTTGAAACCTGGGGCAGAGGGCAAGGATCTTACTAGTATTAGCTCAACAGCTATTTCTTACTTAGCTAAAGAAATACAGTCAGCTAAGGCAGTCTTCTGACTGGGTCATGCTGATCCATATGAAAAAATCTGTTTCTTTTCTATTTATTTCAAGCCAAGACAGACTCACTAGCTGAACTCTAAATATGATCTTTATGACTTGTGTTTTTCTTTGTTTCCAAGGAAGATCATATTAATAAATTGATAGGAAAATTTCCAATATACAGACTGATACCTACATTGCTTTTTCTCATCCTCCCAGTTTAAACACCTACAAACAGAACCTTAAAAAGTATCTAGAAAAATTTGTATATAACACTACATAGGAAACATGTATTCATTCAATACATAATAAACACTTTTGAAGTGTCCCAGTGGTGCACAAGACAGAGACAGCCACTGCCCTCAAGAAACAAATAATCTGTCTCCAGGTTCTTAAAAGGACTAAAAGATTTTGCCAACACAAATGCCTTCTATAAGGAAAAAGTATCTCATCTAGTGTTATTCCCAAAGTAGGGGCTCAGCAGTAGTTAATTTATAATGATGAAGAACAATCAGTCCCTCATGAAACTGACTCAGTATTCCAGAAGTGTCACACTATTTAAATGTGGCCTGCATTTTCCCATCTTTTCTTATCAAAGTGACACTTTGTCTCAGCACATTGGCTGCAATGTGCATACAGGTACCTTACTGAAAGTGTAAAAACACATCTCTCAGCATGCTAGGGATGTAGATGCTGACATTTATTTTGCCTGTACTCTCAGGGGGGCATTACAGTTCCATAGAGAAGGAGAAACAAAGAAGTTTGGGTTTACTCTAGATGAATATAAGCTTACAAGTCATGAGCAACTGATCATCTACCAGTACTTAAGTACATGAATGTACTTAAGTTAAAAGTGAGTGGGTCTCCACCTGGGGGTCTATGTGGGGCTTCAGCAGCCTCAGCTCCCAGCTCCTTCACAGTCAGAAGTCTATTATAGCTTCATGTATTGCTCAGTAAGTTATAACTTTATAAGTTGACATTTTCCCTAGTCCTTCCAACAGGTCTGTGGGAGTTAAAATTCTTTGAGGACCAACTGTTCAGTTGAAATTACCAAGGGCAGGCCTATTGCTATGATCAAATGCCCTATGCTCCCATAACGCTTACCTTCTCAGTACACCATTCTCTCTTATGCTTCAGGGCTTTTAAACATGTTGGGTTCTATCAAACCCCATCCCCTCCCCACCTCCATCAACACACACACACACATGCACACACACACATTTGTTCACCGTGGAAAATTCTTAGTTATCCTTCAATGCTCAGACCAAAAATCCATTGTCCTATGTCAATGTCATAGGGACAGGACTCCTGTAGGGTGGTGTTCATAATTCTGTTCTGAAATTTAACATAAATTGTAATACATCTATTTATATATAAGTTCCCAAGTTAATCAATGAAATCTTCAAGTACAGGGACTAAAACTTATTTATCTTTTATCTTCACAGGATCCTTGGAACACATTAAGTACTTATTAAATAGTTAAATTTGATTAAGTGCTTATTAGATGAATAAATACATGGATGAATTAAACAAACCCATCCCATCCAAGATTATTTCATAACCCCACTACCACAAAGGTCTTTTGTCAGGACAACCATTTTCAAGTAGGGCCAGGTTCACTTTAGATCTCAAGTTAATCCTTAGTGAGACATTCTGAGAACTTCTGACCCTCGGTGAGATTTAGGCATGTTAGCAGAAGCCATAAGTTTTTTTTTTTTTAATTACAGCTGAAAATATATATGAATATTAATAGTTATTACAAGAAGCTCTGGAACTTTGGGGAAAAATATGTGGATTTCAAGGAAAAGAAATATTCTATCTCTGGCACAACTTCAAGTATCAAGAGCAGAGTCTTCTTAATGAAGTGTTAACGAAGTGTCAGCATAGACCAGAATGCTGCTGATTTGCATACTCTTTGGTTAATAGTGTTAAAATAGGATTGTGTGGATGTTAAATCCTATTTATTTTATAGAGCTAAGATGCTTGTTAAGATTATTGATTCCTTGTGGCAATTCTTAGTACAGAATAGTCTAGTAAATTAAAAGAGGATTCATTTGGCTACTCTGGAATGGTTATAATTCTAATTTTCAAGCAATGTATTTCTTTATTGTATTCACAAAGTAAAAGATTGTATGGCCTTGAATTTCACAGACAACCTCTTGATCCTGAAAATCTAAGATTTTGTGTACTAGAGAAAGAGTTAATGATCACTAGGCTCATAGTCACTAAACCCAACCATTCACTCTCATCCACAAAAGTATTGGAGGTAAGGCATAAGTGTCAATGACAAGATTGTATCACTGGATTTTTGGAATATAGAACAATTACTTTCTGAAATATGTACCATCAGCAAAGTAGCTTAAATACATATACACACACAAAATATATATTTATATATATATTAGTATGTTTTAAGATGCATATTTAATAATTTATTATAGTTTTTATAAACATAAGCAAAATTTTAAATTATATATGTATATAAACATAAATAATACATTAATTATAATAGTTATAATGCATAATATATATGAAATATATTTTATATTTATGTATATTTATGTATTAAATTATATGGTATATGTATTATATATATAAAGCCATTTCAACTTGACCTTCTAAATGTTTTCCAGGAAATATCATTTTGTTCTATTCCTACTATGTTCCCTGTTTTAAATACTTATTATTTGCCTTCTGGGCCACTCATGCAACTCTTTAAATTCAGTATTTTCTCTCTTAAATTAATCTTTCTATTAGTCACTATCATGATTTATCTAAAATCTAAATGTTCCCTTGGTTTAAAGCTCTTTAATGACCTACATTACTTACACTACAGGCTTGAGCTCCTTAACAAAGTAATAAAGAAGTAACTCCTGCTTATCTTTCCATCTCATCTCCGATAACATCATGCCTTGCTTTTTAAACCATGAAATACCTAAGTATAATAGTTTTACTACTTTACATAGAGCATAATGATTTTTGTTTGTTTGCTTGCTTTGGATTTTGGGGATTTTTAAAACCTCTATGGTTTGTAATCAGAATTTTCTTCTCACCTTAGGCTTCAATATTTCAAGACTAAGCTTGGGTGTCACCTTTTCCTTGAAGCTTTCTCTTATCCCCCAACACGGTGGGAGTGCAGTGGTGCAGTCATGACTCACTGCAGCTTTGAACTCCTGGGCTCAAAGGATCCTCCCACTTCAGCTTCCTGAGCAGCTGTGATTACAGGTGTAGGGTACTGCACTCAGCCCCATGCATTCTTTAATGCCTTCTACTTATCTCTAGCCTTATTCTGAATATTTTGGTTTATATTTTTTGTCCATTATACAGTGAGCTCCATGAAGGCATGAACTATGTTTTATTTATCTGCCAATCCTAACACATTGCTTGGTGGATAGCTGTTGAATGGATGATGGAATGGAGACATTCTTGATCACTTCTAACTGCTCTTGAGAAAAAAATGTGTTAAGTTCTTGGGCAAGAGTGAAGGAGCTAAAGTCCTCAGACCTGCTCTTGCTTCATTCTTTTCTGCATTGTTCATTTACTTTACCAATTCCACCTTTCCCCTTTTTTTAGATTTTTTAAAAACTAATTCTTCTTCAGAGGTTTTTTTTTCTTAGAGTTTTTAAATTAATTCCAGAAATTAAAGATTTGGGGATGATCTTCACCACCTTTATTTCTATAGCACCAAACATGATTGTAATTAATTTTCTACTGGAAAGTCTGTGCAATTCAAGAACATAAGGGATTCCTCTCCAATATAAACATGGTGAAACTGTTTGCTTTAATTTTCTCTTACTTAGTTATAAAAGGGAAAGGAATAATATATGCAACTTGGATTCTTGATCTTTTGATATAATTTCTAACTTTAATATTACCTTAAAAACATCCTACCCCACTGGACAGAAAAAAATTACTTTGGCATTTCTTCTTGCACTACAATAATGTACAAGGAGCTGAAATACAATGAATAGGATCTAATCCTGCCTTCAGGAGGTTTATAGACTTGTAAAGAAATAAGACAAGAACTTGTAATCCCTGCACTTTGGGAGGCCGAGACGGGCGGATCACGAGGTCAGGAGATTGAGACCATCCTGGCTAACACGGTGAAACGCCGACTCTACTAAAAAATACAAAAATCTAGCCGGGCGAGGTGGCAGACGCCTGTAGTCCCAGCTACTCTGGAGGGTGAGGCAGGAGAATGGCGCAAACCCGGGAGGTAGAGCTTGCAGTGAGCTGAGATCCGGCCACTGCACTCCAGCCTGGGCGACAGAGCGAGACTCTGTCTCAAAAAAAAAGAAAAAAAAAAAAAATACAAAAAACTAGCCAGGCGTGGTGGCGGGCGCCTGTAGTCCCAGCTACTCGGGAGGCTGAGGCAGGAGAATGGCATAAACCCGGGAGGCGGAGCTTGCAGTGAGCTGAGATCCGGCCACAGCACTCCAGCCTGGGCGACAGAGCGAGACTCCGTCTCAAAAAAAAAAAAAAAGAAAAGAAATAAGACAAGAAACCAGACATCTACAATTCAGTTGTGAAAAATGTTCTAACTCACTAGAGAGCCACTTTTTGAGCCGGATCCCAAGCACACGGATCTGAAGTGCAGGAGATCCTGAGACTTGGCATCATCCCCACCACTCTAATGCAGTGCCACAGCTCTGTCAGTATGGGGAACGTCCATCAGTGTCCTGGCTGTGATCAGCAGATATATTTTACTCTTCAACCACAAAGCAAAATGAGCAAGATGTCAGCACTGTCTTAACAAGACAGATTGCCTCTTTAAAGGGTGTTTAATTCTTGGGATAGAATTTCAGGTGACTCAAATGGGAGGCACACCCTCAAGTTCCCAAATGTCCTTGTCTAGAAGAGTATCAGAATTATCATGCCCTGCTTCAATTCCGCACAAAGCTCAGACAATAGCGCTCATCTCTAGGAATTATAAAAGTGAGGGCAACCAAGCTGTGTCTCAGAAAAGAGCAAGCTAGTCTTCTTAAGCATGTTAACCAACTAGTGCTGATGGTTAACAAAAACTCTAAAGCAACTTGGGTAGAGCTTAAAAGCCACTGATAAGGATCGCTAATTCAAACATTTATTCATATATTTATGTATTTATTTATCTGATCCTTATGGAGAGATCACTGTGTATCAGGAAATGTCGTAGGAAATAGAAAGACAATCCTGGATGACATATAATCCCTGCCCTCAAAGGCCTACTATTTAGAAGTCCAACTAACCCATAATTATAATAGAATGTTCCAAGTGCACAGGAGGCTATGGGAACTTAGGAAGGCCAGTAAGCCCAGGCCTAGGATAATGGAAAATTTCTCAGTCAAAGGAAATTCTACACTCAGTCTTGAAGAAATAAGAGAAGGAGTTAGGGATCCTACCTTGTGTTTGCCTTTGGTTAACTCAGATTTTCGTTGCATGCCTTCTGTGCCTTCATTATGTACTACAGAGGTCCTGGAGATCTTCTCTTGAGATAAATTAAGATGCTTTGCAGATGCTTTATAAGTACGTAATTCTAAATCTTGATGGCTTTACTGCTTACTCTATTATACTCACGAATGATTTTTAACCAAGTGGTGTGTCAAGAAGGGTTTTGGTAAAAGTCCCTAAGATGTAAAATTCTTTACAGAAGTTCACCAAATGAATCCTGCAAAGGAAGATGCTTGGAAGGATTTTGCCCTGAGCCTTTACTGAGGATCAACATGAAAACTGGCTTAGGCACAGAACAGGGCTAGATGTTTCTGGCTCATATATGTGATGTAGTCTTCTTAAATGAACATTATTCTCAGCTGAAGTGGTTACCAGTAGATGAAAATATGCAAATGCTTAATTCATGCTAACTTACTAATGGAGATTGTCTTCAAAGAGACCATAAATTCTTTCTCTAAACTTCTGAGGCATAAAAATATTAACTTTACTCATCAATAACTTTACTGATTGGTTCTGGAATGCAGAGTTGTTAGATACTTTGTGTCTTTCCACAGGAACATTTTAATATTATTTTCATTTGATTTTTTTGTTTTTAATCACAGCTTAAAAATCAGACATGCACATTCTAAAATGCTTCACTAAACAGCCTTCATTATTCTCAACACAATCTTTTCAATTTAACCTATTGATACAATATATTTATGAATATGGTTTTGTGACAGGCCCTTAAATTGTTGAGACTAAATGTTTATCAAAATTTTTCAAAAAGGATGCATAGCAAAGTGTTTACATCATTTACTCGTGTGGGAGTGGTTAAGGTATTGGGGTAAGGTCAAGTTCCATTTTTCACTTCGAAATTTCTGAACTTAGACTGTAACCACTGAATTTTAAGTCTATGATGAAACCTAGAAGAATATGTTATATTTCCTATTTCTGAAATGTTCTCTCTTACAAGAGACAGATAATTATGAAGAAATAGCAAATTAATGAGAGTTCAAGTGCAACATTGGATTTAAAATTAAGCTCTGGTGTTATTTCCATAATCCCTCTTTGCTGTGCATATCAGAAATATAGCAAATGAAAGCTGCAACATTATGAGCAGAAGAATCGTAAAAATAAGTGAGCAGATAATTGAGCAAACACCACTTTAATCTCTCAAACAAATGCTACCAGCACTAACACAACCCCACTTATGAGTGAAATATGGGAATGGGTGGCTGACTTTAAACTTCCAAAGCACATTCTGTACTCCAAATCTTGGAATTATGGTCTCTTATAAGAAAGACAATAAAAAGGCATGGAAATATTTTTAAGAGCAACATAAATAATGCAAAATCGATTTTTTAAATCAAGTCCACTCTACATGCATGACCAAGCCAAAGTATTTAAAAACGTACACTGACATCAGGGCAACTAGCTGAGTGTGAAAAATCTCATGTATGGAAACACACAAGTTTTTGTGACATGAAATGAGTTTATTGACCATTTATGCTACAATGGATTGAAGAAAAGGAATGGAAGAAGTAATATGCTAAATTAGAATCATGATTAGTTTGTTTTACCGGCTTAGGCAACACATACAACTGTAAATCACTCTCGTCCAGGAAATCAGATATAAGAGTTCTAGTAATGCCTGTGCTACTAACTGCAGCCTTAGGAAAGACCTTTCACCCCTCTAACAAAGATGATACTTGCCCTTTACGCATTATAAGGCTCGGAACTTGAGGAGTGCAACCAAGGGTTTCTCGCAAACGCTTGAGAAAGGAGCTCTTTTGTAAGGAAAATCACAACGCTAACCACTTATGTTCCTGTTCCCCAAGCCTCTACTGAAATAACGTGGCCCTCCAACTTAGCAAGAATGAGAGTAAAGCTCTTAACGTTCATAACATAATGATAACTCTATGTCCCTCATATCTGGTGTCTAAAGCACATGGCTTTCACATTAGCTCACATTAAAGAATAGCTGTTCCATGGGTAGTTGTAAGAGAAGCATGAATTGTCTGTGAGCCGGCACCTGCCAAAGACTAGCTTGAGACATCTGATATTTGAAAAAGACAGTCTAACGGGTATGCTAAATATCTTTCCTTCTAGGTTCTAACATCATGTGTTAGATCATTAAGAAGCCACGTACCTGGGTGAAATTATCTCAGTTCTCCATAGAAATGCCTTCACTGACTGCTGATAAAGGATTTTGCCCTGAGCCTTTACTGAGGGTCGATATGAAAACTGGCTTATCAGTATTTCTATTGTTTTTGGAAAACTGTTGCCAGGTAGTGTCCACTATGCCTGCAAATAGCCAGTTTTGAAAGGGAGCACAGAAATTCACATTTAACTTCATTTCAAGAAGAGGTTAGTTTCTATATGTGAGTGTGTATGCTTTCTTTGGGGTGCAGGGAATATCAAGAAACAAATGAGCTTCCTTTTTGCATAGGTATGAGAAAACTCAGAGCTAAATTCATACATACCTTAGAAATTCGCTTACCTTAGGTTATGGCAGTTTATTCTTCATGCTTTTTAAAAATAGTCTTTCTTCTATTTCAATTACCAAATACCTAATTTACATGTTTGACTTGGGAGCTTCTTTCTGTATTTTTCGGATTTCAGAGGTATATAGCTGAGGGTAAGTAGGAAAGGAAATAAAACCCGCTGAACATCACTCTGTTACAGGGAGTTTAAATACATAACCTTAGGTATTTATCAGCAACACCCTTTCCTAATTTAAAGATGAGGTTCAGCTATATCAAATAACATAATCAACATTATAGAACTAGTAAGAGTCACAGCTGATATTTGAACCCAGGTTTTTCTGATTTTGTCCAAAGCCTCTCTTCCTATTTATGATCTAGTACATATATATTAAACATTCATTATTCATTATTATCATAAGCTAATTTGGGGCTTGATTATTAAGTTAATTAATTAAATACCCATTTTTCTTTTGTTGTATTGTTGTGAGGGTAAAATAATACTAAATACATGAAAGCACTCTGAAAGAATTTTATTTTATTTTATTTTATTTTTATTATTTATTTTAGACAGAGTCTCACTCTGTTGCCCTGGCTGGAGTGCAGTGGCGCGATCTCGGCTCACTGCAACCCCTGCCTCCCACGTTCAAGTGATTCTCATGTTTCAGTCTCCCGAGTAGCTGGGACTACTGGTACCTCCCACACACCCAGCTAATTTTTGTATTTTTAATAGAGATGGGGTTTCACCACATTGGCCAGGCTGTCTTGATCTCCTGACCTCAGGTGATCCACCTGCCTCGGCCTCCCAAAGTGTTGGCATTTCAAGAGTGAGCCACCAAGCCTGGCTCTGAAAGAATTTTCAAATGGTATACAACCGTATCGTATTATCTATTACTCTCATATTGATAATTATAAGTCTTGAATTATTATATCAAAATCTAAGGACTGTATGTGAGTATATAATTCTAAATCTTGAGGGCTTCCTTGCTTACTCTATTAGTACTCAAGAATGATTTTTAACCAAGCAGTGTGCCAAGAAGAGTTTTAGTAAAAGTCCCTAGGATATAAAATTCTTTGCAGAAGTTCACCAACAAATGACATTCTAAAGTGAACTTCAGCTCATAAAATCCTATTCTAGTAAAGAAATTATTCTGACACCATTCCATCTTCCTGCAAGCCATCTGAAGCCATTCATTTGAAAATCCTACAGTGGTTCTCTGACCTGCAAACAGGTATTTTCTATTTGTGAGTATGTCAAATAAAGAGGGATAAAGTATTTTTTCCTAGAGCCTGAGAAACAGCCTCAGACTTTAATGAAATGATCAACTGTCTCTAAAAACAGACAAGAACAGTCTCTCCACTCTTCATCTGAGCCCAAATCCTCAGCCAATATTAAAGTGCAACCTCATCATACTTGATCCTATTTCATTAGTAACTTTCACTCTCTCTTCTCATTCCAGCTCTTTATCCTTCCAAAAAAAAAAAAAGACTCTTACTACTTCAGATCTTGATACTAGTTATATTTTTCATTTTGTGTGTTAGTCCTATTTCCTTTAGCTTGTCAGTAATATATATATATATATATATATATATATATATATGAACAAAACATTCTACATCAGAAAGCACAAATATTCTTCTAAGCCTCAACAGCAACAGCAAGTATCACACAATGAAAACATCACTGTAGTGGAAAGACTTCAGTGCCGCTTCATTATTAAAAAGATAAACAACTCAGGAAGTAGACTGCAGAACTTGGTGCTATTTAAATAAAGCTTAATTCCTTCAGTGAACATTTAGCAAACCGTAGACAAAATATTTTCTCTACCTTATTTTTAACTTAATGAATTGCAATAATACCCTCATGTAACCCTTGCCTAGACATTATCATTGCTGGTGGTTGGGGTGCATTTGTTTTAAGAGCCCAGAAATAAGCGCCCACATCTATGATCAATTGATTTTCTTTTCTTTTTTTTTTTTTTTTTTTTTTTTTTTTTTTTT
>NC_045446.1:82077972-82155956 GCF_002776525.5 Piliocolobus tephrosceles
TTTTTGTCTAACTTTTATTTGAATTACCGAAGATCCTTGGACGGTGACAAAAGCGTATAATGAGAAATGTCATATAGGCTTCTGGTGCCCTATAAATTATAAAGACAAATGAGATAAAATAACATGTGACGCTTGGAACCAGCGTAACAAAGACTGTTCCAGGAAGTCACAGAAACACTATTAGAGAAGTAACCCAAGGAAAAACTGGGGGTTGCAGAGATGAGAAGTGAAGTGTCATCCCTTCCTAAGAAGAGTAGCTCTGACCCAAAAGATCAACTAGGGGGGAATTGCTCCTTCAGCATCAGTACAGGAAGCTTCAGGGCTCCCTTAAAGCCAAGGCTAACACAGAAACAACAACAACAAATTAGCATGTGAGTATGCTTTCAGGTTTCCTAGAAGCAGAGCCTGGTAGAGATTAGGCAAGCAATCTGTAAAGGAGGGAAGCAAGCAGGATAGAGAGATGAGAGAATCAAGCAAGGATGTAGTCAGCGATATCTAGCCTCGGCCTGATGCTTTCAGATAGGTGAGGCTCTATAACAAGATTGGGCAGGTTTTTCATGTAAAGAGCAGAATAGTGTGTCTTGCACCTACTCAACTCTGCCATTGTAGCATGAAACTAACCATAGATAATAAAATAAATGAGTCCAGCCTTGTTTCAATAAAATTTTACTTACAAAAGCAGGCAGTGGGCTGGATTTGGCCAAGGGGCCACAGTTTGTTGACTCTTTCTGTAGGGTATAAATCACACCATGGAGCTGCGACCTTCCCCCTACGCCAAAGGAAGGGAATTTGGTCTTTTGTACCCTGTAATAGTCATCAGCTGTGGCGGTGGGGTGAGGGTGGTGTCTGAACTCTCAGAAGTGATTCCCATCAGCCACAGTGTTTTTCAATCCTCACTGTGAATCAGTATTACATGGAGGGCTCATTAAAACACAGATTTCTGGGCCCAACCCTAGAGTGTGTGATTCAGTAGTTCTGGGATGGAGCCCAAGAATTTATATTTCTAGCAAGTTTCTAGGTGATGTTAATGCTGCTTGTTTGGGAGCCACTCTTTGAGACCACGTAGCTCAGACTGTTCCCCAGAGGAAGGGACAGCTGTGAGCCCTTTGCAATCAACACTCACCACAGCTAGAGGCAGGACCAGTAAAGAGGGTCTCAGCAGGGCATCAGCAGCACCCAGTACAATGCTATGTCCAACTGGCAGGGGAGAAAGATACAGATTTTTAAAATATACTTCTGAATAAGAAAATATTTGTATTCATACTACACTCTCTTTTTGATGAGGCTGCTTATTCTCGAACTGTCCTTCTTGCCTAATCTACTCTGATCCAGCTACTTCTTAACACTCAGTTACATCCTTCTGAATATCTATATGCATTTATATGTGTTTTCTACCATGTGTTTATTAATGCATTCATTGGTATTCATTGGCATACCAATCTTTGTTAGGTTCTAATCTCTCTGAACGCACAGACCATGGATTTTTTCCTAATTTTATAATGAACACTATCAAGGGAAGAGGATTCTATGCACCTCACAGCTGCTTTAAAACAATATTTCCCTAGGGAAAATGAAACTAGTAGCATGTGGAAACTAAGAGTTCCTTTATTTAGTTCCTCTCTCACTCCTATCTTGTTCTTTTCCTGTATTTCTGCTATCATAAAATATACTCCCAGCCAATTGACCTTAAGGGCATAAACATGGAATCTTTCACTAAATTTGTCCTTATATGTATTATGGTTCCACCATTAATGCCTTCCCATGGGCACTCTAATCTTGGCTCATAGATTCATTTCAAAGAGACCAAAGTGGAAAGAAAATTTTTAATTTGTGCTTTATGAAGTCAGCTGTCTAAGACTCCTATAGTTTGAAGGCATTAAAAAAAAGAAATAAACCACTTTTCTTGAATTGTGAATTTAAATCTTGACTTGATCTCTCCTCAGTCCCTTGAAAGCAAAAAAATGTAGGTTGTAGTTGTAACTAGTTAAATAATCAGGTCAATTTCTACATTGAAATTAAATCTATCTAAAGAATAATGACTGGCCAGGCATGGTAGCTCATGCCTGTAATCCCAACACTCAGTGGGGACCAAGGCAAGAGGATCTCTGGAGCCCAGGTGTTCAAGTCTGCAGTGAGTTATGACTGTACTCCAATCTCAGTAACAGAGCAAGACTCTGTTTCAAACACACACACACACATATGCACACATACACACACACACATGATTGATGGAGTGACTTTGACTTCAAGCGTTCAGATACTAATACACATACACATGCACACATATACATATACATACACATACAGTAGGCCAAGGAAAAATACCCAGTCATTACACTGGCTCAATCGGCCCAAGCTTGAGATTGGAAACTGAGGGGATGAATAAAATGAGCAGAATTATATTCTATAGAGATCAAAGCAATACAAACTATAGTAGCAAGTCCAAGCCAATATAGTTTAGAAAGCACTGAGTAAAAAATCAGGCAAATAAAGTAATAACATAAAGACCAGAGTGCAAGAGCTGGATCATAAGCCACATAAGAAGCCACAATCCAAACAAAAATCCAGGAGCAATTCAGACATAAGAGATCATAAAAAATGGAAGGATAAACAGGTGATAACTGAAAGGAAAGAGGATAAACATAAGTGATATGTTTGCTTTTTCTATATTGCTCAAAAGGTGTGAAGGCATACATGAAAATTGAAAGCAAAGGCCTTATTTTGTAATGTTGAACAATAGCATATTTATAATCCAGCAATACCTCCTAGGTGTAGAAGCTAGAGAAATTTACAAAGGCACACCAACAGCTATAAATAATAGTGTTCAAAGCAATGCTGTTCATAAAAATAAATAACTAGAAACTGCCCAAATGACTATTTATAGGAAATAAATAAATTGTGGTATATACACATAATAGAATATCATATATCAGGGGAAATAAATAATCTTCAGCTACATGCAACAACACGAATGAATCTTAAAAATACAATGCTGTGTCAAGAAAGTAAATCATACAAACCCTACTTCCACTTGAACTATGGAAATCTAGAAGAAACCGTTGTTCCCATCCTAATAACAATAGCACATGTCAGATAATATATAAAATCAAAACTTTTATTGAACCTATCAGAGATCTGAGGTCATAAGGCAACCATGAGAAATGAATTCTAGAAACAGACAAGTCCCTCCAAGAAGAGACAAGATATAGGAATTGTTTACCCTTGTCAAGGCACAAGAGAAATAGGAAGGTCACGCTAGATAAAGGTAAGAAGAAATCAGCTACAATTTTAATAAATTCGTAAAGGTCAAATATGGGCTAGCATATACATTTAGGATAACTAGTCACCCAGATACAAAGTAGTTCATACTCACACACAAGGTGTTCTGCATGGGCCTCCAACAGGTGCTTGCTCTCAAGAAAAACTAGAGTTAGAACAGAAAACCAGAGAGATTGCCTTTTACTGGTGCGAGTATGCAAAAGGTGAACAGCTGCTTGGATTCAGGCCCCAAACACCACCCCCTTCCCTAGACTTATCTCTCATTAAAAAAAAAAAAAAAAAAAGCAAAAGCCTTAAGCCACTTGGGGAGGGCCAGCAAATCCTCTTGCCCCCAGGGTCCCTGGAGAAGGAACAGAAGCAAAATGTATCTGCCTCTGGAGAAAGGGTATGGTACTCTGCTTCCTGCCGTCAGAATCTTTTTGAAAGATAGAAACAAAGCTATTTTCTCCAAGGGAAGAAGAAAAAAAGTCTTTACGTCCCACCATTCTGCACCAATACAAAATGGGGGTCTGCTACCCTAGGGGAAGGTCTTCTACCTAAGACCTGCCACAGATACAGGGCGGTTTGGCTGCCATAAGTGGAAATGGCAGGAACACTGAAAAAGCCCTCCTCCCAAGACCAAGGTGCATAGGTCCTGGCTAAGAAGAAGGCTGGCTCAGGAGAACCAAGTTATCCCTTGCATCTCACAACAAACCTAGCAGTAAGTAACAAGAATAGCAGTCTACCTCTGGGGAAGGGGCAATCATATGGAGAGAGAACCTTGTGACACAGGCATACAGGGACTTCTGAAAGCTCCGGGTAGGGCATAAGCACAGACAAAAACCTCAGTACTCCAGGCCCCAAAGTAAGATCAAGGTAACCACTGTTCGCAGCTGGAGCAATTTATAGCCTGTGATACACTGAAAGTAACTTTAGCAACAAGAAAATCAAAACCTAGTTGAACTACTGACAAGATGGACTCAACTTTACATGCCAGCAGACTGAAAAAAGAGGCATGCCCATTTCCAGGTATAAATGCTATTTACTTCAGTCTCTACTGTCCTTGTACAAATGATACCCCATACTGAATCAAAAATTGTGAGACTAGCAAAAAAGGCAAGAAAAAAAAGAACCATTGTTAGGCAATAAAGCAATAAACAGAATCAGACTCAGAGATAATTCAGGTTTTAGGACTATGAGGTGGAGACTTTAGAATAATTATGATGAATATACTAAAGATTTTAGGAAAAAAATTGACAACATACATAAACGGATGAGAAATTTCAGCAAAGAGATTGAAACTATAAAAACATAAAATAACAAAGCTAAAAATAAAAACTGGATATCAGAAAGTAATAATTGTTTAAACAAGCTTAACAGTAAACTGCACATAGATGAAGGAAGAATCAGTGAATTTGGGGATAGGACAGTAGAAATCAACCAATCTTAAAGACAAAAAGAAAAAGATTGAGCAATATGGAGAGAGAAGAAAACAAAACCGATCAGAGAATCCCAGACCTATGGTAACGTCATCATATTGTGTAACATACATGCAATTGGAGCTCCAAAAATGAGAAAGACAGAGTTCTCAACAGAAATTTTGTGAGCTGAAAGACAAGGGAGTCTCACTGTTAAAGTGCTGAAAGAAAAATTCCCAATCCAGAGTTCTATATTCAGCAAGATTATTCACCAAAAAGAAAGGTAAAATAAAGACCTTCCCAGAGAATCAAAAGCTGAAACGATTTACCTGGACTGCAAGCAGAAAGAGGATAATATCAGATTAAAATTTAGATTGAATGGAAAAAGGGAGAGCAATAGAGATGGTAAATATGAGAGTAAATATTTAAATGTTTTAGAATTTTAAATAAGTGTAAAAGGAAATCAGATGTCTAAAGCAGAGTTTATAACATACAAGAAAAAAATTTGTGTGACAATAGGATGAAAGTTGAGAGTGAGGAAATGGAAGTATCCTATTCTAACATTCCAACATTACATATGAAGTGGTATAATATGATATGAAGGTAGTCTATGATGAGTTAAAGACATATATTGTAAATCTTAGAGCAATTTTTAAGAAATTAAAAAGATTTAACAAAAAAGGCAAGTGGGGATAATAGAGAATCATAAAAAATGTTCACTTAATCCAAAAGAAATTAGGAAAAGCAGAAAAAAAGAACAAAGAATAGATCATAGAAATAAAGAATAAGATGTATGTTTTAATTCAACCATAACTAAAATACATTACATATAAATTGTCTGAAGACGCTAATTTTTAAAATGATAATTCATGAAACTTAACTACAGTATAATGGCATTTTATAAGCCTCAAAAATGAGCAAAACTGAACAATATCTTACTTAAGGATGTGTGTGTATATAATTATTTGAAATCTGAATGATAAGATTCACAGCCAAGATGACTTCTGCAAGAGAGATTAGAATGCAGGATTTAAAAGGAGCCCAGCAGTTTTAGTGATTTATTGTAATTCTGGTTTTTGAGTTGGATGTTGGGCATTTGTTGCATTACTGTGCTTTAATACTCATATATATATATATAACATAGATATTTTCTCATACATATTTAATATAGTACTTCCAAAAACAAGATTGAATAAACAACTAAGTATAGACAAGGACCTCACAATAAACTAGATTGATTTTCGAAAAGGAAAGGGAGAAGTAGTTTCTAGAACTGTACTAAAGTGAGATATTCCCAAAAATTTAGTTCAGTAATAATTTATTGATTATATATTTTATGTATAAGATGCCAAGCTATGCAGTGAATATAAAATTATGAATAAGTCGCCATTTCTAACTTTGATTAGCATGGCAGACAAGTTTAATGTCAAATCTCTATCTGAAAATAATGTAGTTTGGATTTGCTTTAAAATGATGTAGTGATGGGGGCACAAAGAGGGAGTTGGTGAAGATACAGGTGAAATAAAAGGGGTCATGTGTTGATAATTTGTGAAGTTGTGTGATTGATACAAAGTGTTTATTATACTGTTTTTCCACATTTGTATATGTTTTCAATTTTTCATAACAAGAAATGGGTGTGTTTGTTTTGTATAAACTATCTGGTACACTTTTTTCCAATGTTTTTATTTTTAATTTTTGTGGGTACATAGTAGTTGCATATTGGTTCAGTACTTCTAAATGAAAAATAGGAGGAAATTGGTGAAATTTGATAAACAAGTAAAAAGCTAAGTGACAGTTTCATGATCCAAAGTTCTTGACAAGCTAGAACAATGGGCTAAATAAAAAAAGAAAAATACAATAGAGATGCAAGAAAAAGAAATGATAGGCATAGCCATACAAATTGAAAAAGGAAGACAAAAACTGGCTCTATTTGCAAATGACATTATTGTCTATGTAGAAAATCTCAAAGAATCTACCAAAAGGCTATTACAACTATGCATAAAATGCATAAAAGTTTAAGAATACAAGGTCACTATATAAAATTTAATCATATTTCTATATACTAGCAGTTAATCAGAAATTTAATTTTTAGTATCATTTTTGATGGCACCAACAAATGAAACATTTATGTAAAATCATATAAGCAGAAGATCTGTATGCTAAAAACTACAAAACCCTAATGAAAGAAATTAAAGACAACATAAATAAATGGAAATGTATACCAGGTCATGGATTGGAAGATATGATATTGTTAAGATATCAATGTTCTCAAACTGATCTATGGATTCCCCATAATCCCAGTCAAAATCCCAGGATTTTTTTTTTTTTTTTAGAAATTAAGAAACTAATTATAGAAAGGCAAAAAAACTAAAATAGTGAAATCAGTTTTGAAGAAGGACAACAAATTTGGAAGTTTTATATTACCTGATTTTCAAACTTATTGTAAAGCTACAGAAGACAAAATAGTCTGGTGTTAGAAAAAGCGCAGACATATAAATAAGTGAATAAGAATAGAATGTCTAGAAATAGACCACACATATGCTATCAATTAAATTCTTATGAAAGTGTAAATGGAGAAAGGAACGTCTTTTCAACAAATGGCTCTGGGGAACAATTGTGTAACAATGGAAAAAAATTAATAACCTTCAGTTCATCTCTCTTACTCTACACCAATATTAATTCAGACTGGATCATTGACCTAAATGTAAAACTTGAAACTATAAAATTTCTGGAAGAAAATATAAGAGAAAAATCTTGGCATTCTTGAGTTAAATATAATTTCTTAGATGTGACGCCACAAATGCAATCCATTAAAATTTTTGATGAATTGGTTTTCATCACAACTAAGAATGTCTCCTCTTCAAAAGACAATGTTGGTAGAATGAAAAGGCAGACCACAGAAAAGGAGAAAATATTCGCAAATCGTATAACCAAAAAAGCAATTATATCCAGATTATATAAGGAGCTCTCAAATGCAGTGATAAAATAAACCAATTAAAAATGAAGACGATGTCATGCCTGTAATCCCAGCACTTTGGGAGGCTGAGGAGGGTGGATCACCCAAGGTCAGGAGTTCTAGACCAGCCTGGCCAACGTGGTGAAACCCCATCTCTACTAAAAATACAAAAATTTGCTGGGCGTGGTAGCGCATACCTGTAATCCCAGCTACTCAAGAGGCTGAGGCAGGAGAATCACTTGAACCCAGGAAGCAGAGGTTGCAGTGAGCCAAGATTGTGCCACTGCACTCCAGCCTGGGTAGCAGAGTAACACTCCGTCTCAAAATGAAGAAGATATTTGAACAGACACTGTGTCAAAGAGATAGAAAGACTAAGAATAAACACCTGAAAAGATGCTCAACACCAATAGTGACTACAGAAATGCAATTAAAAATTACAATAAGATATAACTGTATACTTATTACATGATACAATAAATTTGTGAAAATTTGCAGGAGTATACATTATAAAGAACACATTTTACTGTATGCAAATTTCACCAAGATTTTTTACATGAAAAAAGTCCTTCTCCCCAAATCTAATAGAAATAATTACATAATACTTTATTTGGTTCACAAAATACACACATAGTTTAGTATGCACACATGTAGAAAAAGTATGAGAAATAATTATAAATTAAATACAGATAAACACTTTGGCATAGTTGACCAAAAAGCCAATTCAATCTTAATATATATACATAGAATTCAAAATAAAGGGCTGGGCGTGGTGGCTCATGCCTGTAATCCCAGCGCTTTGGGAGGCCCAGGTGAGTGGATCACCTGAGGTCAGGAGTTCGAGACCGGCCTGACCAATATGGAGGAACTCCATCTCTACTAAAACTAAAAAATTAGCTGGGCGTGGTGGCACATGCCTATAATCCCAGCTACTAGGGAGGCTGAGGCAGGAGAATTGCTTGAACCTGAGAGGCGGAGGTTGTGGTAAGCCAAGATTGTGCCATTGCACTCTAGCCTGGGCAACAAGAGTGAAACGCCGCCTCAAAAAAATAAATAAATAAAAATAAATAAACAAATAAAGGAGGGACTAGTGCCCTATTCTTCTTTTTTTGTTTTTATTTGTTTGTTTATTTGTTTTTTCAATTGAGATGGAGTCTCACTCGGTCGCCCAGGCTGCAGTGCAGTGGCACGATCTCGGCTCACTGCAACCTCTGCCCTCTGCCTCCCGGGTTCAAGCCCCTATTATTTGTTATTACTGGTACCATACATGAGGCAATAATTCCTCTGGATCTGGGCCAGATACTAAGAAGGATATGAACCAGGTACCACTCTCTGCAAATGGAGTAAGCTTTTTCCAGCCAGTATGAATTCACCATCATTGAAGGCACTGAAGCAAAGAATATCAAAGTTAATTTTGAAGTGATATAATGAAGTCAGAGTGTTAGGAATTGTTTTCTTCATCCAAAACAATATTAATAAAACAGCAACTCTGGGCCAAAGATTATATAGGCATGGGGATATGACAATGGAAAAGGTAGATGTGTATACAGTCTAGCAAAGACTTGGTTGAAGTTATAAAACTAAATATTCTGTTCTCAAATCTGTAGAATCTATACTTAGAAAGATAGAAATGCAGAGAGCAAGATGTCCTGAGTTATTTTAATTATGCTCTGGAAACCCTCAGGTCACCATGATCATGAGTAATCAGTCAGATTCTGACTGTTTTTACCTAGAATTCAGTTCTGTTCTGTTCTGTTTTTGCATTTTGGATAATAAATCTGGACTTCCTCAGCTTGGTTGTTTGTTACCTTACCTTAAACCTCTCTCCAATTAGTATTTGAAATGATGCGAGTACAAAAACCAGAGACAAGCAATTCATCATATACCTCTGCTTTTACTGAGCTTCCATATCTGCTAGATGGTTTGTAGAACACAAAGCTAATAATGGCCTTGCCCTATAGCTTCGGTACTCTGGGCAGGAGCGCTTTCCACTTTATGACCCATTTGTCATATTGTATATTAATATGTTTTATACATGTGGCTATGTCTTCACCTTTGGAAATGTGCATACTCCCTTTAAGCAACTTCTTAATCACTTGCAATTTGTTCACTCATTTACACTCATTAGCTCACCTGCATTTCCCAAGTGCCTACTATGTACCACTTAACCTGCTAGGTATTACAGGTAAAAAATTTTTTTTATAATTATCTCACTATGGTTTGGCTTTATAGTTATCTGTGAACAAAGGAAAATAGTTTTCAAGCTGATAGCTTATATTAGTATAATTCACACATCTCACCCAGTAACACATGTACACACAAGCACTTGCATATACATAACTAAAATGACTTGTTCTTCATTTTGTCTTGTCAGAATCTGCTTTATTTTATAAATCACTTCATTCCTGAAGTTTTCTCTCTCTTTTCGAAATGATCTTTCCTTTGATATTTTATTAGTATATTTTACCTTTTCTCATTTCTTGGAATACTTTAAAATATCATGTCTCTGACTATGTTTGCATGTGTGTACCTTTTTTCCCTCTTTTATTTATTTATTTATTTATTTATTTATTTATTTATTTATTTATTTATTTTTTGGTAGAGATAGAGTCTTGCTCTGTCACACAGGCTGCCAGGCTGTAGTGCAGTGGCGTGATCTCGGCTCACAGCAACCTCCGCCTCCCAGGTTCAAGCAATTCTCCTGCCTTAGCCTCCCGAGTAGCTGGGTCTACAGTTGCAACGCCACCACACCCGGCTGATTTCTTTTATATTTTGGTGGAGATGGGATGTTACCATGTTGCCCAGGCTGGTCTCAAACTCCTAATCTCAGGCAATCCTCCCACCTCAGCCTCCCAAAGTGCTAGGATTACAGGCGGGAGTCATGTGCCTGGCCGTGTGTACCTTTTTTATTGTTATAAGTACCAAGATACTGTAACCACATCACGTAAGCACATAATAATAATAAAACATACCGAACAAAAAAATCATCTTGCAGAAGAACAATGACTCCCTATCTTGTCTTGCTAGGCACCCCACAAACACCAAGCTGCCCCAAACTGATTACACCCTTTGTAATCATCTGTAGATGTTAGTGTTTGTAAGTATTCGCTATTTTAGTTTTTGAGTTGTAAATTAGGGGTATTATATCTTAGTTCCTACTCTTAAAGAATAAATTTCAGTTTATTTACCCTGGTTTCCATATTGCTGGTCACTGCCCCCTCATTTTTAGATTTCTGTTCATCTTGTTTCATCCTCTTGGGAATGGACGCTCTTCTTCACTGGAGACAGTCATTTTAAAACAGCTCTGGCTGATTCTGGTCTTGATTTGTCTGCACCTGCTTCTCTGGCAACCCATCCTTTGCTCAGACAAACTTTCAGGGGTTCAGGCTTCCTGCACTGCCACCTCTCGTCCCTCTGCAGCGAACATGACTAACCAGCCATACTCCCCAAACCTAACCTTTGTAGGTTTGGCGGAGGCCTTCAGAACAGAGCTCAATCTTTCCCAAAGGTTTCACTGAAGCTCCTCTCACTCAGCTTGGTAGGAATGTTGACAGAGTGGGAGGCGATATGAATGAAAATGCCTCAACACTTCAACAACTTTTTCCATGTCAATTCTCTAATTGCCACCTCTCAATTCTTTTATATGTGAGTGTTGATTCAAGAGTATATTCAAGGTTGATTCAAACTGGAGTCTGAAGCCTCTTTTGCAAATCCTGCCTAAGTGGCCTGGTACCTCACTGCATTGTACCAGAGCACTTGCACCTGCTGAGTTGGGGCCTCAGCCAAAATCAAGGCAGGAATAGTCTCTTGTAAAGATTCTGTAACCCTTAGTGATGACTCAATAAATGATAGTTCAGCAGCAGTTTTTGCGGGCAAAAGCTTTAATACCATATAAGATAAGCAGACACCATGGAATAAAGTGACAAAAAGATAAAAATCTAGTAAGATACAGGAAATAAGGATTTCAACAAATCTCTATCAGGGAAGACTTGAGATAAGCAACAGAATGTCAAACCTTACCTTAGTGAATAAAATAATAATAGTTACCAGCTCTTAAGTGTTTATTCTATTGCAAAGATAGTGTGAAACATTTTTGTAAACAGGATCTCTTAATCCTCGAGCAACTCTATTATTTAAGTATTATTGTCCCTACAATTCACATAAGGAAACCAAGGCTACAAGAGGCTAAATATTTTTCCAAGTTCATACTCTATGACATTATGTGTAGTTTGCTGAATACCTATATATTTGAACAGAAGTATTGGATGTCCTCCTAAGACCCCTGTGAAGAACATTTTAAGGTGTTGTTAAATAAAATCATTTTAATTTGTAGGACCCAAATCACAATCATAACCAACGTTCTGGAGCCCACATTGCCCAGGTCAGGGACAAATCACCCATAACCAGAGTAACTAAATCAGGTGTCTTCGTACGTGTGGTGTCACAGTGCAGACGACCCATTTTGTAGAAATGAAACTAAAAATACCTTTGTAAGTTATTCAGAGACCTCATAACTCAGATCTTCTAAGATATAACTTCAATATAAGCTAAATCACTTATAAACAGATTTCTCCTCACATATGATAATATTTAACCCCTAGCATCTTTTCTGGTTTAAGGAAAAGCCATTTTTAATAAGTAGGACGAAAATCACATACATGAAACTTATAAGCTTCCAGTCTTTTTTTTTTGTCAATAACTAGGTTGTCCTTGCAGAATTTCATAATGTGGTATGTTTCCAATGACTCTCTGTGATTTGACAAAAACTCCTTTGATTTTTCTTCTCTTCCCTATAGTAGTTTCTAAGGTTCTTTTGTTTTTTGCATATCTTGTTGCCTATCATGTATTCTTTAATTTGCTCTCTGAGACTTTAAATTTACTTTGTATGTTAGTCATCAGAAAAGAAAATAAGTAGAGAGATAAACTTCATCTTACCATACTTTGAAGTACTAAATATGTTTAAATTAAAAAAACCAAAATCAAAAAATACCCTGAATCCTTGACCGTCTATAGCGAAGCACCCACCAATCCTTGAAGCCTGTTCCTCCTCCACTTTCTTATTTGAACAAGAAATGTCTCTATCCACCTACATGCCCAACCCCCACCATCAAGTCAGCTCCACATCCTGTAAGTTCTAATATCAACAGATATCTCCAAAGGCTTCACTTACTGATTCCATCGCAGAAACTGCCCTGGTGCAAACGACTATCTTCTTCTCAGCCTCAGAATTGATCCCCCCACTCTTGATCTTGCTCCCATCCCAACCCATTCTCTAAGTAACAGTCAAAGGGAGCTTTTAAAAATGCAAACTGCATTTAATTAACTCTCTATTAAAAACCTTCAAAGGCTTCCTATTACTCTCGGAATGAAATCTAATCTTAAAATGGCCTAAAAGATCCTTTATGATCTGCCTCTGCTAATTCCTCCAATCATATGGTGACCTTCCCCCCTCAAGCTTTTATCCCAATTTGTAAGTATTTGTGTGTTTGGTGTAATGTTTCTCTCCCTTATTGGACTGTGAGTTCCATGAAGTGGGGCCATTATAGTTTTATGCATTATTCACCAATTGCCTGTAGCAAAACACCTGGCATGTAGGTTCTCCATAAATTTTGTTAAATGAATAAATGAACTTGAGTAAAAATTACTATAATAAGTAGAAAATATGTTATATGCAGTCAATAAAATGGAAATTATAAACATCAGAGAAAAATGCTTATCATATATAATATGAGAAAAGCAAAATAGGAAATGTAAAATATACATAGCATTTACAATATGATTACCATAACAATTACAATATGTACATGTTGTAGATATATATAACATATACAGTGTGATTGAGCCTATTATAACATAGAATAGACATATATTTTTAAGACACAATTTTGTTTTTTTAGGAGAGATCTATTTTAACTGATAAGCAGGGTCCATCTTGTAAGGCAAAAAACAGGCTCTGTTTTATGAAGACAATCCCTGTGTCTGGAGAGGATGTTTTGGTGGCCCTTTGGTTACACTCGGTGAAGTAAAATCCCTCTCTGCAAGGCAAAGATATGTGGCATTTAACTATTCTGTATAATAGTGAGTTTGTCTCAATGTAGGTAAAGTTGCACTTCTGTAGATCTTGTTTCCTTTTTGAAAAATAGCCTGTGTCTCTTCTCCCTTTCCCCACTGTGGGTAGCAGTAGTAGACAGGGAATTTCAAGAAGCTTGGACTTGAACTCTGTGTAGGAAAAGCAGGGGCAGGAAGTCACGTGCTACAGACAGCTCATGACAACTGTTAAGACACAATTGTTAAATTTTCAGAAATTCTGTTAGATGATTGTTAAAGGCAAACATTATTTGAAATTAAAATATTTAATATCTACTTAAATACATTTTATTAAAAATAAAGTTAACAAGTATGCAAGATTCATCACTTCCTAATTATTTTATTATATTTTGCTATCATCTATGTTATGTCTCTTACATCTGTATGGTGGAATTTTTTTTCTTTTTTTCCAGATGGAATCTGGCTCTGTTGCCAGATTGGAGTGCAATGGCGCTATCTCAGCTCACTGCAACCTCTGTTCCAGTGATTCTCCTGCCTCAGCCTCCCAAGTAGCTGGGATTACAGGCGCCTGCCACCAAACCCATCTAATTTTTGTGTTTTTAGTGGAGATGGGGTTTTGCCATGTTGGCCAGGCTGGTCTTGAACTCCTGACCTCAGGTGATTCGCTCACCTTGGCCTCCCAAAGTGCTGGGATTACAGGCGTGAGCCACCACGCCTGGCCAGAAATATTGTATAAGGGTATGTTACTGCACAGCTCTTCCCAACTCCATGTTTGATGTCATGGTACTAGCTCGAAGTCAGCCGTGGCAGTTGTATTTACATCACTGAAATCAGCAACTGCTACCAAGCAGGGCTCTATTTGTTGTTTTGTTGATTTTCTAGATTTAAGAAAGTGATGCAGAATACGTTAATAAGGTAGATTAAATCTTTAAATGTGTCATATCTGTCTATTATATTACAAATAACACAAAACACAGGAATACCCTTCTAGTGTTCAAAAATGATTATTCTATTGAGTGAAAAGTTGCTGTTATCCTTGATGAATGAGTGAGGTTCTGACATATGGTTTCATTGTTTCACTTTTACTGTATTCTATAATGTAAACCAAATATCAACCAGCATTATTGTCAGAACCATACTTGTCAATTGCAACCATGTGTTGTCCATGAACACTAAGTTTGGCAAAAATCAATGAAAGCAGTCTGTGAAAATCAATTGCTATATGGAATTTATAATGAAAATATTATATATTTTATTATTATTATAAATTGTGTTACACATATTTTATATCAGTAAAGTTAATTATACACACACCTACTCTGATTCAAACATACACATTTCTTTCTAGAGAGCCAGTTGTTGAATGAGCACATCCCTAAGTTTAGGCTACTTCTGTAGCAGAGTGAAATTTGTGAAACACTTAGCTTTCTTTGGGATACACAGAAAGTCTTGGGAAGGAGGGCCTAATAACAGGCTGCCCTTCCTGCAGCAGAGCAGGATGAGGACTTGAACTATTCGTATTATGGAACAGAAATGAGGGTAATCCTGAAGCCTGTGTTGGGTGTACCTATATTACACACATGTGAAATATACATGCATGTAAACAAGGGCTAGGGAGTGAGAAGCACCATGAAAAATAGTTACGGTGGTGTGTGTATGAGCAATTCTCTTGACTTTTATTTTACTATTTTGAAAAATTTTAAATCTAATAAATACAGGGTTGCAAAGAGCAGTTCAGTTCAATAAATTAAGAACTACACAAATTCAGAAGATCTGCAGTCCAGCTCTCAATTTATAGCTAACCTTGATTCAATAGTTTGACTTTATTGATTGTGTTTTTCATCTCCAAGGGGTAAAATAGCAACCTGGTGCATCAGGTAGCAATGAGGAATAAGCAATCCAGTAGCTTGACAATATAGTTTCTTAAAAGAGTGACAGATGGGGCAAAGAACACTCTACATTATAGAAATGCTAGAGGTAAAGCTAAACTGTACTTAAATATATTGTTTCCTTGGTGGTCAGCTGACATCCTTTATCAAATCTGATGTTATGAAATATCTATAATCTATCTCTGAACAATTCTTCATTAATTCTCCTAAGTAGCATCTCTACCATTAACTTGGAAAAATAAGAAATACATTCTAATGAGAGTGTTAATTACAAAAAGTGTTTTATTTCCTATCTTGGCAACCTTATAAATCAAATGCTTTGCACTCTATAGCAACAGAATTGCAAAGTTGTTCATTTTGCAAAGCCAGAAGTGACAAGCAACATTTTCAGAAACATCAATAGGTGATATGGGGTCCTAAGGCTGCCCCTGATAATCTGGAAAATCTCTTTTACCGTGATTTGATTTCTCACATAAAACTTTACATAAAATAAATCAATGATAATATTTAAAGATAATTGCTGTGCTAGATGAAGATAGGGTCAAATTGACATTCCTATAGGTAAAAGAGGATTGTAATTCACCAAGGAATATGTTATTTATTTTAATAGGTGGCCTTTTACCCCCTCATTATTTTTGTTACCTCTAATTGGTGTCAAAATGAGATCAATACCACATCCGCGTCTCATAGGATTCTTGTGAGGATTAAATGATATATAAAGTATTTAGAATAGGCAAACAATGCGCACTATAGATGCATTGGTATTATTATATTATATTATTATGCATGTTAGCTATGAAAATTTGATTTCAACTCGGTGCCTGCTTGGTGTAGTCCTATGGTACATTTTTGCTGTGTGTCTCATAACTGACAGGGCATCTTCCTCAGCAATATTCACTTCTCTGATTTCTTTCTTGTAGTTGCATCCAGATTGCTCCAAGATTCTCTGGCCACCTCACAGAAATCAGAGACAGATAATTAATCTCACTAGAGGTATCCAGGTAGCACGTCTCCTAGGACTTTGTGTAGTTAGGTTTTTATGAAGTCCAATAGATGGTCTGTGATTGCTTCTTAGGCTCTTGTCTCATGGTCACCTGGAGAATGTTATTCCTGGTAGTTTGTTTCTTGTTATTTTGTTTTGTTTTATTCATTCTTCTTAATACTGAGTATATAATATTGTTTCTGCGTGGTATATTTTCAGAACATATAACTCATCTTTTACAATTATGGAATTAAAGAATGGGAAGATTCTTTAAGTAGAAGCTCTCATTAAAAGTTATATATAGCATTCCAAAACTTCCATCGTGAATCTCTCTGATCTCTCCACCATGATGTTTGAGTAATGGACACCTATTGGTGTTGTTGATGTTTTTCTTCTGTCTGCGCTTCCCACCAGAGATAGGAGTGGTCAAGTGATGCAGGCTGGTCATATGCCCTTAACATAAAATGACTGAATTCTCTTCCAATCATTACTTCAAAAAAATAAAATAAAAAACATCCTCCCATGTAATATACATACACAATAATAACCCTGTTTCTCCTATCTTTATTTCCCTTTCTTCTCTTAGTGATACAAATTCTTCTCGACATTGCCTTGTCTATAACTCTGCTTACTGGACTTCCCTGCCTTCTGCAGAGCACTGTTAAGGACATCCGAGTGGCATAAACCAGTGGAGACTTTGGCCCTGTCCCGCTCTGCAGTCCTAGACAAGCCCTGTCCTTGGAACAGCATACAGCAAGGCAGCAGCTTATGCCAGATTTTCCCTTCCAAACAGAAGGATCATTCTGCTTCCCCTGCCCAGAAAGCTCCTTTGAAAAGACACTTTTCTTTTTTTTTTTTTTTTTTTTTTTTTGAGACGGAGTCTCGCTCTATCGCCCAGGCTGGAGTGCAGTGGCCGGATCTCAGCTCACTGCAAGCTCTGCCTCCCGGGTTCTCGCTATTCTCCTGCCTCAGCCTCCGGAGTAGCTGGGACTACAGGCGCCCGCCACCTCGCCCGGCTAGTTTTTGGGCCGGGCGCGGTGGCTCAAGCCTGTAATCCCAGCACTTTGGGAGGCCGAGACGGGTGGATCACGAGGTCAGGAGATCGAGACCATCCTGGCTAACACCGTGAAACCCCGTCTCTACTAAAAATACGAAAAGACACTTTTCAAGGGAGTTTCTCAGAGCTCTATCTTACCTCCTTCAATATTTCATCCCATTTCAACATGATCATAAATGTCATTTCCCAGCCTCTCATTTTCTTAATCTGCTACTTTATAGTATTGAGGCCTTTCTTCTGTTCCCATAAGAGATTTCAGTGTGGAATGTGCAAGCAAAATATGTCCTAGTTCTCAGGGAGATACACATGTTGCACAAGGGCACTCTGAACCAGTGCTCCCTGTGCCAATCTTTTGTAAAAATCCTTCCCACCTACTAAAAATCCTTCCCACCTACTAAATTATAATTGGGTACTTTCTATAAGTCAAACACTGACTAAGTAATCATGCTAAGTATACCATCTTGAGAGACCGTCAAAGTGATCTGATCGCAGTTTTGGAATTTGCAGTTGAGGAATCAATGATTATAAAGAGAAACAATTTTGGCAAGGCGCAGTGGTTCATGCCTGTAATTCCATCACTCTGGGAGGCCAGGGCGGGTTAATCATTTGAAGCCAGGAGTTTGAGACCAGCCTGGCCAACATGGTGAAATTCCATTTCGACTAAAAATACAAAAATTAGCTGAGCTTGGTGGTACAAACCTGTAGTCTCAGCTACTCAGGAAGCTGAAGCACGAGAATTTCTTGAACCTGGGAGGTGGAGGCTGCATGAGCCAAGATTGCTCCACTACACTCCCGCCTAGATGGTAGAGAGAGACTTTTTCTTAAGAAAAATAAAAATAAAAACAGAAAGAGAAAAGCAATTTAATCTAGGTCACAGAGCAAGTGGCATTGTTTAGACTCAAATCTCAGACTCTCTGATTCCAAAGCCTGTGAGTTTTTTGTTTTTTGGTTATTTGTTTGTTTGTTTAAACTGTGCAGCTTATTGCTTTCCCAGGGAAAGACTAGAATTTTGACACTAGAAGGCCTGAATTAACACCTCTGTTCGGCTGTTCATACGTGGACTTGGATGTCATTCACCTCTCAATAACAATTCCCTCCTACTGCAAGACCCGCAGGCCTCCAAGTCAGCCATACCCTTGTTGACTTTGCTCCTTCTATCTGGAATACCCCCACCTACACCGTGCTTGGCTAAGAACTACCTGCCCTTCAGGCCTCAGCTCCAATGTCCTTCCTGTAGGTGGTTTATCCTCCTCACAGATAAGCTCCCATATGCCCCTGTGGTCACCTCTGTTAAGTGTCTCTTCAGAATGTGCTGTAATCGTCTGCTGTCTTGTACGGGCTCCATATTTATATGATACCAGCATCTTATCAGTGAACATGTTGGGGTGTATGGAACCAATAAATGTGTAGTTATTTATAGATCATTTACAGTACTATATTTATGATATATGATGTATATTGCAAATCATATAGGACAATACAAAACTTTTAATATAATAAGGTTTGTAAAAATGATATTCTTAATGTCTTGATAATTACAATGACTTCAGACTTTCATTACTGCTAATAGTGTAGAATACAATTTATACTTAGGGGAAAGCTTGCTAAGAGGGTGGTGATAATCAATATTTCAAGTAGTCATCTTGACATATATTTTTATCTGACTTATCTGCAGATCTGATTAGAATAACATTGTTTTTACCTCAAAATGTGGCTGACAAAAATTGTCTACCCTTCTATACCGTTTGCTTGTGTTTGTGTTACAAGTGTTACCTTCCGTCCATTATTTCTTGGAAGGGGCCTTTTTCATGTTGTCAGAGCTAGTTATTTACAAATCCATTTAACAGACACCCATAGGACACAGCAAACATAGTAAAGGGCAGGGAATGTGAAAAGAAGGAAACCTTCCTGCCCCCTTGTGGGTAGTAGAACTGCTGCTCCTCTCAAATCATGCTTCACCCTCCCTAAGGGACAGAGAGGCCACAGATGCCCACACAGCAACTATTGTGATATCCTGATAATTTCCTTTATAAAGATAAAAAACAAAAATGAATGAAATTTCTCATCTTGATGATCTTGCTCAACCCGAGGGCACCTGCACCCAACTCTAGAGGACCACTGCTCTGGACAAGTTCTTGGAGGGCAAGGATTACGTTTTCTCCATTTTCTCTGTTTAATTCAATCAGAAAGGCTTTTCCTTTTAATAATAGTAATAATAAATAGCCAAATACTGTTTAAGCATTTCACCTTCATTACTTAATCTTCATATGAAACTATGAGGTGGATATTGTTATTACCCCCAATTTGTAGATGACCCTGAGGCAAAGAGAAGTTAATTAATGCGGCCAAGGTCACACAGTTAGCAAATGATAGAGCTGGATTTCAACCATAGGACTAGGGCATCTGAGCCCATATTCTTCTCAGCCATTTTATTCTTCCTCATCTGAGGGATGTGTGTGTGTGTGTGTGTGTGGTGTCAGTAGGTAAATGTAATCATGTATCCATTCATTTACTCAATAAATACTTATTCAGCACCAAGCAGGGACAAGACACTGCTCTAGGCACCAAAGATACAGCAATGAATAAAATAGACTAGTCTTTATGAGATGCACTGGGGAGAGACAGAAAATAAATGCAATATATAAGTGTGTTCATTTTGCAATAAGTTAGAAGGTGGTAAATGCTACAGGGAGAAAAAACAGGGAATTGAGGGTTGAGAGTATTGTGGAGGTATAACTTTAAATACAGTGGTCAGAGAAGGCCTTGCTGAGTGGGGAACATGTGAACAAAGACTCAAAGGAGTTGAGGCAGGAGCATGACCAGGATGCTGGCGGAACAGCCAGGAGGCAGTGTCGGTACAGTGTGGTGCATGTGATAGGGAGAGCAACGGCTCCCCAAAGATGTCTGCATCCTAATCCCACGAATTTGTAAATGTGTGACCTTACATGGCAGAAGGGACTTTGCAGATATGATTAAATTAAGCACCTTGAGATGGGAAGATTATCCTGGATTAGCTGGCAGACCAAATGTAATCATAAGAGTCCTTATAAGGGAAAGGACCAAGATTGTGAAGACAAAAGCAGAGGTCAGATCCGTGTGATTGCTGGAAGAACAACATGAGACAAGAACTGTGGAAAGCTCCTAGAAGCTGGAAAAGACAAAGAATGGATTCTTCCCTAAAGAATTCAGTAGGAAGGCAGTCCACCAACACATTGCATTTAGCCCAGTGAGACTTCTCACCTCTAGAACTGTAAGATGACAAGCTTCGTATTTTAAACCACTAAATTTGTGGTAATTTGTTACAGCAATAAGAGAAAACAAATACAGTGAGGAAGAGGAAGAGCAGTAGGAGATACAGCCAAGGAAACAACTGGAGTCAGATTGTGCAGGACCGTTTAGGCCATTTTAAGACTTTGGCTTTTATTTTAAGTGAGATGGTAACCATTGAAGAGCTTTAAGCACAAAAGGAAATTGATGCAAATTACATTTTGTTTTTGTTTCTTAAGAGACATGGTCTCACTCTGTCACCCAGTCTGGAGCAGTGTTATCATAGCCCATTGCAGCCTGGACTTCCTGGGCTCAAGCAATCCTTGTGCCTCAGCCTTCTAAGTACCTAAGACTACAGATGTGTACCACCACACCTGGTTAATTTTTAATTTTTAAATTATTATTTGTGTGTGTGTGTGTGTGTGTGTGTGTGTGGAGCAGGGTCTCAGTGTGTTGCCCAGGCTGGTCTCAAACTCCTGGCCTCAAGCAATCCTCCTGCCCCAGCCTCCCAAAGCACTGAGATTACAGATGTGAGCCACTGCAGCCAGCTGAATTTTTAGAAGGATTCTTACGCCTGATGTCTGGAGAAGGCCTGTGGCGTGGGGTGGGGGATAGAGTATGAGTGGCAGTATGTGAGAAGCAATGGTCATGTGGAAGCAGGAGACCCCTTAGGAGACTATCGAAATCATCTACAGAAGAAACCGTGATGGCTTGGCCCAGGACTATGGCAGTGAAGACGGTGAGAAATTATCAGGTGCTGGAAATATTTTCAAGATAGAGTCCACAGGATTTGCTGATGGATTTGACATGGAATGCGAGACACGTGCAATCAAAGATTTCAAGGTTTGACCTGAGCAACTGGAAGGACAGAGTTGCCATAAGAAAACTAAGGAATACCTTAGATACAGACCTTGGGTAGGACTGGGGGGTGAAGATCAGGAATTCAGTTTTAGATGTGTTAAATTTCTCATTTGAGAAGGCACTTAGAAATATATCACAAGAAGAGAAAACCAAACACCGCATGTTCTCACTCATAGGTGGGAACTGAACAATGAGCTCACTTGGACTCGGGAAGGGGAACATCACACAATGGGGCCTATCATGGGGAGGGGGGAGAGGGGAGGGATTGCATTGGGGAGTTATACCTGATATAAATGATGAATTGATGGGTGCTGACGAGTTGATGGGTGCAGCACACCAACATGGCACATGTATACATATGCAACAAACCTGCACGTTATGCACATGTACCCTAGAACTTAAAGTATAATAAAAATAAAAAAAATAAAAAAAAGAAATATATCCATTGATATTTGTCATCATTCCTGAAATAATTGAATTTATTCCTACCATCTTCTAGTTTTTGTAATTTTCATTTGCCATATATTTTTGTTGTTGTTGTTGTTGTTGTTGTTGTTATTTTCCTAGCCTGCCTTATGTAAGAAGTAATATATTTTGCTATATCCCTTTTTGAAATTTCCCTGATGGCTTAGAGGCTGTAGGTTAGACTTTTGTTCTTTACTGCTTAAATTTTTAGCATGTATTTATAAATACTTGAAAGAATGTCTTATTTAAGGCTGGGCACGGTGGCTTACACCTGTAATCACAGCACTTTGGGAGGCCGAGGCTTGTGGATCACCTGAGGTCAGGAGTTCAAACCAGCCTGGCCAACATGGTGAAACCCCGTCTCCACTAAAATTACAAAAATTAGTGAGGCTTGGTGGCAGGCACCTGTAATCCCAGCTACTTGGGAGGTTAAGGCAGGAGAATTGCTTGAACCCAGGAGATGGAGGTTGCAGTGAGCCGAGATAGCACCACTGCACTCCAGCCTGGGTGACAGAGCGAGACTCTGTCTTGGAAAATAATAATAATAATAATAACAAAATATAATAATAATAATGTCTGATTTAGTATTTCTATTTCATTCCCAAACAACTTGAGACTCTTAGAATGTTTAACCTTTTAATTACACATTGAAGGTCTTCTCTCAACTTGTCCCCACTCATCTTCCTTATTAGAGTTAACTAGAGTTTTCATTTTAGTCTTAAAAAAAAACAAAACAAAACAAATAAAAAAAACAAAGTGAGTTTACCAAAAACTTAACAAATTTCCCCACATTTTATCAGCTTCTGTGCCCACCAGTATTTCAGTCCTTCCCTCTTGTTTCACTATTCTATTTTTTGGAATGTCTTATTCATGAGTCTGAGGGTGACAAACTCACAGTCTTTTAATATCTGAATATCTCATTTTTTTGCTGTTATTCTTAAATGATTGTTTGTTTGGGTGTATAAATCAGGCTAGACAGTGATTTTCCTTCAGAACTTTCAGTTACTCTTCCATTCGACTTCTGGCAAATAAGTTAGCTACTGAATAGTCCTATTTTGGTTTGGTGGTTGTTCCTCATATGGAATCTTCTTTCACTGATAGTTTCAAAAATACTCTCTTCATCCTTAGACTTGTTCCTACATGTGTATTTTTATTCATCCTTGTCATCATTCAAACTATACTTCAAATCTGAGGGCCCCTATAATCTTTCTGTTATAGAAAATTTCTCATCCTCTCCTCAAGTATTGGTTGTAAGGCATACATAGCTCAGGGCTGTTACTCGCCCTCTGGCTCCATTCACATTACACATTGTGAGTTCCAGAACACAGACTTATTTTTCTCCACTCTCTACTTCCTTTTTCTGAAATTTTTATGAGATGTATTTTGGAGCCTCTCAGTCTATCTTCTGTGTCCCCTATCTGCTTTCTTTTATTAATTTATTATTGTAATATCATACATACAAAAGAATTTTACCATTTATTAAGTATAATTTCGATACTCATGTGTCAAATAATCTGCTCAAGAAATTACACATAAACCTTTACAACTTCTGCTATAACTTTCCCCAGTTTTTACCCACTCACCCATAAGAAGTAACTGGTATTCTGAATTCTATGTATATAAGTGCCTTGTTTTTCATAACAGTATATATCCCTAAAATAGTTTGATTTTCTACATTTTTAAATGTATGTAAATGGTATGCTGGTATGCCCTATGTATTCTGTATTTTGTTTTTTCACTTAACATAATTATTTGTGACAATTATCCACATCAACGAGAGCATCATTAGTTCATTTAGTCTTACTGCTGTACAATATTTCATTATTTAAATAAATCACAGTTTGGGTCCAGGCCCAGTGACTCACTGTAATGCCAACACTTTAGGAGGCCAAAGCAGAAGGATCCTTGAGCCCAGGAGTTCAAGACCAGCTTGGGCAACACAGTGAGACCTCGTCGCTACAAAAAATAAACAAAACAAAATCAGCCAGGTATGGTGGTGCTCACCTGTAGTCCCAGCTACTCCAGAGACTGAGGTGGAAGGATCACCTGAGCACAGGAGTTGGTGCCACTGCCCTCCAGCCTGAGTGACAGAGCGAGATCCTATCTCAAAAAATAAAAATAAATAAAAATAAAAATCACAATTTATCCATTTTCCCATTAATGTACATTTGGGTTAATAAGCTACTGCAAACAATGAACAACGCTGCTATGAATATTGTAAAAGTATGCTGGTGGATATGTGAGTTTTTCTAAGATAAATAGGTATAGACATAGATGTAGATAAAGATTTAGATATAGATTTAGATTTAGATGTCTTCGAATTTCAATATTCATAGCAGTAGTGTGTAAGAATTCCAGTTATTGATATCCTCACCCACACTTGGTATTCTAAGAACATTTTTAAACTTTTGTTAATATAGCGGGTGAGAAATCATATATTTAGCATTTCTCTGATTACTAATGAGGTTGACATATTTTCATATGCATATTCTTCACAGATTGATTCTTTTGTGAAATGCTTGTTCAACGACTTCTGCCCATGTTTCTACTGGAGATTTTTAATTGATTTATAAGAGTTTTTATTGATTTGTAAGAGTTTGTTTTAAAATATTCTCAATTTTAGACCTTCATGGGTTTATTGCAAATATGTTCTCTCAATACATAGTTTGTCTTTTCACTTTTAAATGCTGTGTTTTGATTCAAAAGATAAGTTTTTGATTCTAATACTTTTTCGCCAAGTCTTATTTTGGTGGCTGTAATCTTTAATATAATGTTGAAGAGAAGTTATTATAGTGAAGTATATTTCCTATTCCATATTTTTTAAATGTCCTTAATATTTTACCATAAAGTATGATATTTGCTATAAATATTTTTCACGTCTACTTATTTTTGTTTTATTTCTACTTTGTTTTAAAAATATTTCCCGATCTTTCCTACTTAATGGAAGTATTTATTATTTCTCTAAAAACAATAAACATACTTATTATATAATCTTTACTCAAATTCTTCTATTTTATTTATTCTGTGGTACCTCATCCTCTGTTTATGGACTTTTTGGACTTCCTTATTATTTGTTCCCTTTAAGTGTACTTTGGATTTGGGGGTGCAGATTTACCTTGTTAGGAAGGTTTCTCTGTTTCTCTTTCTTATTTCCTTCTTCTGCTTCCTATCTTTTTCCTTTCCCTCCTCTTTTTCCACCCCCTCCCCTTCAAACTTTTGAATTTGCTTTCACTCATCCTTTTGCAGAACTAGAAGCCGGCACGGTTCAATTCTCTGTCCTGAGGCTGGGACTATGCCCTCCAGCTTTCATAGCTCTATCGCTACGTATCAACTCTAATCTAGAAGCCACTTGGCAATACCCTTTTTACACATCATTTCACCAGTGGGAATTGCAACCCTGGCACTAGTTTCAAGAAGTGAGCCTGGCTCAGGTCCACATCCCACTTGGGAAACACTTTCAGTCCAGTTATCCTGCATAAACTCAACTCCTGGCTGACTTTGCCTATTTCTGAACAGGGAGCCAGGAGACCAGTAGGACACACTCTCAGGCTTGCTTTCTCTTTTGCATTTCTACTTCATCTATGATCCAAGGAGATAATTGTCTTTGTTTGTTTGTTCATTTGTTTTTTGAGATGGAGTCTCACTCTGTTGCCCAGGCTGGAGTGCAATGGCGTGATCTGAGTTCACTGCAATCTCCACCTCCTGGGTTCAAGTGATTCTCTTGCCTCAGCCTCCCAAGTAGCTGGGATTAAAGGCATGTGCCACCACACCTGACTAATTTTTGTATTTTTAGTAGAGATGGGGTTTCACCATGTTGGCCAGGCTGGTCTTGAACTACTGACCTCAGGTGATCTGTCCACCTTGGTCTCCCAAAGTTTTGGGATTACAGGCGTGAGCCACCATGCCCAGCCAGTTTTCTTGTTTTAAAGCATGGAAATCTCTTTTAAAATTTATCATTATATGCTTTTTCCTCTGGTGTGATGGGGTAGTACTTAAGCTCACAATTTACAACATTGTCTTAACATAAGGTCTCTTATCTTTGTATCCAGTAATGGGCACAGGTTATCCACAAATGCTTGATGAATCAATGTAGACATAGACAACTTCATGCACAGAAATAATAATGCCTATCTTACAAGACTGTCTGGAGGCTTTGTTAAATAAAATGTGTGGGGAGCCACTGTTTTGAACTGAACTACTGCACTAGAACCCAACAGACCAAACCCCTTGATAGGGTTTGGCTATGTCCCCACCGAAATCTCATCTTAAATTGTAGCTCCCATAATTCCCATGTGTTGCGGGATGGACTAGGTGGGAGATAACTGAATCACGGGGGCAATTTCCACCATACTGTTCCTGTGGTAGTGAATAAGTCTCATGAGATCTGCTGGTTTGATAAGGGATTTCCCTTTTCACTTAGTTCTCATTCTCTCTTGTCTGCCACCATGTAAGATGTGCCTTTTGCCTTCCACTGTGATTGTGAGGCCTCCCGAGCCATGTGGAAATGTAAGTCCATTAAACAGAAGAATATGTATATGAAAAGATGTCAGCCTCACTAGTAATCAGAGAAATGCTAAATTTCTTTATAAATTACACAGTCTCGAGTATGACTTTATCAGTAGCATGAGAACAGACTAATATAACCCTAATACTAAGTACTATATAATAAAACTGAAACTATGAGGAAGAAGAAAAGTCTTCAAACAGACCAGATTTTTCCTAAAAACAGGAGATTCAAAGCCACCGATTGGGAAAGATCTGGTCAACCTGAGCCAGCATAATATGAAAGTCCTCTGTGCTTTAATCCTTACAAGGAAAGTAACCTGGTATTAACCAATCTGCTTTTTTGGTTTGTCTGTCTTATTTTGTTTTCTTGTTACCGCTCAAGTTATGTTATAACAGAAAACTCGTTCTGCCATGCCAAATGGAACGCTCTCTAATTTTAGATGAGATGCTACCTGATTCATGAATTACTAATACAACCCAATTCTATTTTTAAACTAAAGTTGTTAACAATTTTAAGTAGTCAGGTCTGAATCATACTTTTTTTTTCTTTTTTTTTCCAGCTAGTTTTGTACTATCTCAGTTAATACCTTGAGGATCTCTGATTGTTACACAGAACTTTGTGGTGGAAAGAACATTGCATAAAACCTCCAAAATCTGACAGCCTTTTGCCTGAGGGCAGATTTGGGGAGGGGAGTCGAATAACTTCATAATTGGAAGGCAGGCATGAATGCTGGACTTATGAAGGAAGCCACTTGGCTCTGGGTGGGAGAAGGTGATGTAAGGAGTCTAAAGCCAGATCTCTGGGCTGGGATAAAATGAGATGTGGGATTTTGCAGTCAGGAGAGACTTACTTAACCTCTTTTTAATCTGTTCTCCTCACACAAAAATCAGGAAAAAAAAAAGTTCTGTGCTTTCCTTAACCCACAGCATGTATTAAAAGTTGGCTAAGAATGTTAGTGAAGCACTTTTAGCTTCCTGGAGGGGAAAAAGGGCAGCACTACATGTATTAATTTTTAAGTGTTTTTGTATTGATATTATTAGCAAAAGATTCAAAATATTCTTTTTATGAGCCCTTCTGATTTAGAGGTGTTTATTAGACATGCTGTACAATTCAGTTATTTATATTGCTTTTCCTTAACTTTATTTTTCTCATATGTAATTTAAACAATTTAATAGGAGAACTTGGTTAAGAAAGGCACTAAAACTCCCATTCTCTTTGTTACACACAGTAAAACTTAAATCTCCAAGGGGAAATACATTTTAAATATATTTGTATTCACCATAAGGCAAAGCTCTATCTGTTTCTATTCCCTCTTTGAACCTGAGAAGAACCTCCATACAAGAACCTCCAACCTCCTTGGCGTTGGCCCTCTTGAATAAATGTTGACCCAAGGCTATAAGAAGAGGCATGTCAAATATCTGGCATACCTGCCAACCTATTGCCGAATGTATATTCGGCTGCCAAAAAGTCTCTTCTAATAAATACAAATAAATGCCTACATGAAGGAACCAGATGCTATGGAAACAATTCTGCTCAGCTTGAAGATGTTTTTCATGAACTGCAATTTTCAGAAACAACAATTTGCCTCTGAACAGACTTTAATAATGGAAATTGAAGCAGTTTTAAAGACGAAAGGAAGGTTGGTGTGTTTGAATAACCACAGAATGATGCATTTCCTAATATGAGGTGACAGGTATGAAATGAGACCACAAAATTGTTGGCATTTATAAATACATTATTTATATTCTTTTCTGAATCCAGGTATCATACTTTGATTTTTATCCAAAAGTTAAAAAGCTGTGAACCCAGATAAAATTTAACCAAGAGTTATTGTACTTGTGTCATCACCAAAACGGGACCTCTTTGACTGCTTGAGTATAGAGTAAGTCCACTTTCATTTTAACCCTGGTGTCTGGAAGTTTTTCATCTGTAAAACTGTATAAAGGGTTGAAGTTGACATAAATTCTTCAGAGTTGTAGGGTTTGCATCAATATTTTCTATCCTTTAATGACTTTCACATATTTTACTGTGATTACCACAGGAAAAACAAGTTTGATCTGAAGATCAGAATCCGTTAATCACTTGTCTGTGTTGCAAAAGAGGCAACATTCCCATTCTGGGCTGAATTATCAATGACTAGGCCTAAAGCAAGGAAGTTGACAGTTCAGAACACACACTATGCCCCAGTCTTTTTCAGATAGTGTGTATTATCTGATCCTTATAACAGCCTTATAAAGCAGAAAGCATCATTTCCATTTTTATAACTGAGGAAACAAAGTCTTAGAGAGGTAAAAGAACTTTCTAAAGGTCACACAGTAAGCACGTGGAACAAGGGAAATTTCAGCCTAAGTCTCCCTGGCTTCAAAGGCACTGCTCATTTACATATTTCTCAAAAAGTTCTAACATTCCAAAATGAAGGCTCAAAGTGGAATGGTTAGAGTAGGCTTCCAGCTCTATTCATTATTTTTCTTTAAGTTTATGAGCTTTCAAAGATGATAAGCAGATGTTAAGTAGGTAGACTCAAACCAGAAGTATCTTTATCTTGCATCTTTGCTGTGGAAAGAATTGGGCTCTCCCTCCAGAATGAGCTTAAGTAGCTATGCACACTCACCTTTCAGCCCACCTCTCCTTCACCATGTAATACCTTCTTCTCACAGACCCCAGTGTCCTCTTGCCACCAACAAGTTATCTTCTGTCCACATCTCAGGTCTTTATTTCCAAAACAACGTCTCATCCTTCAAACCTCTTTGGTCAGTCAGCAAGCATTTTTCAAGGGCCTATATCAGCCAAATAGTAGAAATAAAGGATATAAGTAGAAATAAATAATACACAGTTCTTGCCCTCCAAGAGTTTATAGTCTTGCAGGGAAAAAAGGCATCCAAGCAGTTACTTGTAGTACAATGTGATGAATACTATATATAATACACGTGACAAATACTCAGGTTTATTTACTGAAGCACACAGGGAAAACACAGAAGGAGAAATTAACCCTGCCTGTGATATTTGGATCAGGCATCTCAGAGGAGATAAGCTTTCTGTGGTGTTTTGGAAATTGAATAGGAAGTTACATAGCTAAAGAAAAAAATAGAAAATATTTCCAGAAAAGGCAGATTGTATGTATAAGGGCCTGTAGGATTAAGTAAATGGCCATGGGAGGGGCTTGGCATGACTCAGATAATAAGAAGAATTGTGAAGTGGATTAGTTTCTTGTATCTGCCATAATGAAGTACCAAAAACTGGGTGGCTTCAAACAACAGAAATTCATTTTTTCTCAGTTCTGGAGGCTAGACATCCAAAATCAAGATTGACAGGATCATGCTCTTCCTGACAGCTCTAGGAAAGAATCCTTCTTTGCCTCTTTCTGGCTTCTAGTGGTTGCCAGAAGCAACCTTAGCATTTTGTGGCTTGTAGGTGCAACACTACAGCCACATGGCCACCTTCTCCGTGTCTTCACTTTGCCTTCCATATGTGTACATATGTCTCTGTGTCCAAATTTCACCTCTTTATAAGGACACCAGTCCTGTTAGAGTCCATGCTGATGACTTCATTTTAATTTGATGATGTCTGTAAAGATCCTACTTTCAAATACGTTTATATTCTGAGGTTCCAAAGGATAGGGCTTCCACATATCTTTTTTGAAAGACATACAGTGCAACTCATAATAGGGAGTTAAACTGGGAAAGGTAGCTTGGTAACGATCGTGAGGAACCATTTATTCAAATGAACACTATAAATAAATCACATATCACATGCCAAACATATTGCTAGTAAAAAAAATGGTTTACAATTAAATAAATGGAAATGAATTTAGGATATAGAAAGAGAAAGACTATTGTATCAATACAGAGAAAGCTCTGCAATTAATCATTCTAAACTTAGTGGCTTGAAATAACCACTTGAAAGAACCAATCATTATTTCTGATTGTGTACCTACGGGTCAGTTGAAGCCCATCTGATCTAGTCTGCACTCATCTGAGGAGCCTCAGCTTTAATAATTGCTCATCCTCCTTGGATAACTGGGCCAGTGGGGGGCATGTTCTTGTGATAGTGTCAAAAGGCCAGGGGAGTAAATGGAAGTAAGTCAGGGCTATCACTTCTGCCCATATGTAGTTAGTAAAAGCAAGACTTACAGCCCTCAAGTTTAGAGGGAGCAACTATAAAGTTACATGGCAAAGGGAACAAATATAGAGAGGAGTGATGAATTGGGGGCCATTTTCCTATGAACTTTGCAGTCAAATAGATCTAAGGTAATATGAGATACAAAGATAGATATTTAAATGGATTTGTTACCTATTACAAAACCCCTTTACTCTCTTTACAGCAGGCCATAGCTTGTTCCTGTAGAGTATTTGAAGTAAAATTCTCTCTTTTCTTTACTCCTTGTCTTTTAACCTTCTTTTATTTTACGGTTAAAGAAGGAAACAGTCGATATTCAAGACAAAATGATAAGGACTAATAATGGTAGAATATAATATATCCCCAGGAACACACTGAGGGACTCTGCGAAACCTACGTAGGTTTTGCTTACTCCATCACAATGAGGTAAAAGTGTTGGAATTTCAGTTATACTCTCAGGTTCAGCACAATCTTCCCAGTATCCTTAGGGGCATCCACCTAATTCAGCCGTATGTAAAGTAATTGCGGTGCTAAAGGATACCAGAACACCTCTCTGCCTGTTTCTCCTTATCAATCATCACCAATTGACAGTGATGCCAAAGGCTGTCAGGATACCTCCTAGAAATGTGGATTAAATCTAGACCCTGAGACCGTGTCCAACTCTGTGATCTGTCAACACCTTTATGCTGTCAGTACTCAATCAGTGCTCTTCCCCTTCATCATTTCATTAATATCATCCTCCCACCAGTAAATGTGCACTCTGCCTCACAGCCATGGCAGCTCCCACAGATCTGAAGTGTGAACCCATCTCTGGGCTTCAGTTGGCAATTGAATTACAACAGAAAACATACCAACTCCTGATGTGTGAAAAAGACAAAGATCTGAATGGCACTATGCTTCTTCGACCAGAAACACATATTTTATGAAGAAAAACTTAAAGGAAGGAATAAATGACTCTTTAGGTTCACTACTAATAGCTATTCTTTTTTTCTCTAATTTTAAAAGTAGAACATGGTCATAGACAATTGGGAAAATTACAGAAAGGCATAAAGAGAAATACAAAAACGACCCCTAATAGCACCACTCAGAGATAACAACAGTTAACATTTTAGCATTTTCCTTTCCTGTCATTCTTGCATACAGATAAATACCTATTTTACATAAAAGTAGATCACAGAAAATAGATGACCCACTTTTTATTCATCTTTAATATTATGAGCACTAACCCAGATCGCTTTCATTAAATATTCTTCAGAAACATGATTTTTATGCATTAGGGTAGTCCACTTTCACATTTCTCTTTGTCCTGTTTGGCATCCATGAGTCCAAAATAAGGGCCTCATATTAAGGATAGTTGTTGCTAAGATGTTGACTTTCTATCCTCAATGTTTGTCATACCCTGGGTCCTCTAGAAAGCATCTTTGAGAGAGGGTGTGTGCACTATTAATTGATTGGAAACACAATCGAAGGAAGCAGGAGCAGGGGATGAGGGGAGAGAGGCTGGGAAGGAAGGAGAGTCAATACGATAAAGCATTTTCCAGCAGGTTGCCATGGGACTGCCTGGGAAGCTCTATAATCAGAATCAAAAGATCATCCATAGGAAGACGGAAGGAGACTATCCACAGGCAACCATCTGCTGCTGGACAAAGATTCACTCCACAGAGTGCCAGTGTTCCTGCATTTCTGGGTTGCACATGCATGAACACCAGGTGGAGTCTCTTGCCACTGGCCTGAGGCAAAGCCCTGTTAGGCTGGGGCTGTGTGGAGTCATGGGAGCTGGTGCACAGCAGCAGCTGGAAAAGAAACAGGCGGGTCTGATGTACTGCAAAAAAGGTGTCTGATTCAATGCCTTGTCTACAACTTTATGGCTTTAAAAAAAAAAAGAGAGACAAACACCATAAATGTTTAAAAGAAATATTTCATTGTTATTTTGACAATGTTAGGCCACAAAGAGAGATAAGAGTGAAACTGTAAAAGTTTTCTTTTACAGGAGAGCAGAGTTGGTGCATCTTATTCCTAGTAAGACAGTCACAGACACCTGCCATTCCTTTCGTTCAAAATCCTCCTAGTAACAACTGCTCTGGGATGTCTTTCTTTATTATTCCCCCCGAGAATGAGCATTGTCTAGTGCACCCATGGCATTTTTGTGCTCTCTTCCCACTGAAGTCACTATGACAGTATTGTAGGGTGGGTTCTCCACTTAACAGAGTAGAAATTGCTAAGTACAACTGTTTAGCCTTTTGTATCTATGTATGTACTCAAAATTGTGAAGAAACTTCGGACAGAATTTTAGAGGTAAGAACACTTCATTTAAACACATAAATAATATCAAATTCCCCTTCTGTCTATAGCAATGCTTTAGGCAGTTCAGTGGACATGGAGATTAATTAGATATGTCAGTAAGGCTGCAGATAAGGTAGCACAAGTATACGAATTCTTGTCCAACAAATACTGCTCAGTCATCCACTTATTCACGCCAAGCATGAGTAAGAAGTAAACAAGAATCAGATACAACCTTTTATTTCTTTTACAGTTAAAAAAGGGGCACTTTATATTTGTTACAAGCTGAAAGTGCATTTTTATATATATTAACTAGTCAGATGTGTATTATAACCCTGGGGAATGGAAGTTAAGGCCCCAGATTCTGGGTTAAGAGATGTGTCATTTCAACTTTGGTTTTTGTATTTGTGGTAGGGCAATGGATGGAATTTCAAGTCTCACTTATGTATAAAACAAAAGGAATAATGATAATATGAACTTTACTGGGTTGCTGTAGAGAATAAAATAAGATAATGCATGTAAAGCACTTAGTACATTGCCAAGCATAAAGTAACTTAATAAATATTAGCTGTTTGTTATATTGTTCCAATTTCACAGTGAGTTTAAATGCATTGTTCAGGATTCCATGTCAGGGTGGGGCTGGAAGAACCCTTGTTTTCTGTCTTCTAGGCTAGCAATATTTCTTTTGAGGTACAACACTGGGAAGCACAGTTGTTAGTTTCAGACCTCTGGTCCTACCGCTCAGAGCAACTTTCTGCACTAATGGACAGTCAGTAAACACAGTTGAATAACTAAAAGGTGGAAGACTGTAAGTCAAATTATATAGTTGCTAATGTATAATAAAGACAAAATGTGTTTCAGTGTTTTGCTTGGCATTGCTTGGGAGAATATTAAAGATATCAAACATTATTGGTTCCTTTGATCAACTGTCTGGTGAGAAAAAAGTAGGTGCTCAGATCATGAACAAATCCTTCAGTGATAGGTTATGTTTTAGCAGAGTTGGCCTGAGCACTGAGCACCAAGATGTTCAGGAGATAATTCAAGTTCTCATCATCTTGTCAGGTGAAAAGCAGGGCATGGTGGGATTGACTGAGGAAAGGAAAGGCTTTTTGCTTCTAACAGAGGAAAGACCTTTGACAGAGACTTCCACGACCCAGGCATCTCAGAAAGGGAAACGGTTCTGGATCACCAAAGTCTAACTTAGTGGGTTTACATCAAGAATGTTAAGCGCATGCAGGCATTGAAATGTTCAAGTTATTGAAGCCCAAGCCAACTGGAACAAAATGACAGCAGTTGCATCAAGAAAGAGCCAGTGGGATGGAATCCACATCCTGAAATGTAAACCTGTGCTTGTTCTCTGGCAACTAAGGGCTTTGGAAAAGCATATTGCAATTTTTCTATTTCATTACCTGACTATTACTACAGTAGACTTTCTAGTTACCATTTATTGAGCATCTACTATGTATCAGGAACGCATATACATTAGCTCATTTAATTAGCTTCCAATTCTCCTATATCCATAAGGGATTGGATCTCAGGGAAGGGACTTTATTTGTTTTGCTCACCTCCATAACCCCAGTGCCTAAAACAGTGCCTAGGTTCCCAATAGAAGAGGATAAATATTATTGTCATCCAAACCTGAAACTCAGAATGATTATGTGACTTACCTAAGCCACGAAATGGAGGGGCTGAATCTAGAATCCAGATCCATCTAACCCCAAGTCCTGCCCTCATCCCCTGCATCAGTTTCTCTTATCAGTTTCCCCACCTCGAGGTTTCTCCCTTTTCAAAGGTCATGTCACCACAATTAGTGCCCTAAAACACTATCTTTATCTTGTTTTTCAACTGAAAATCCTCGAGGCCTCTCAGCTGCCTTAAGATGACATTCAAGCTCCCTGGCCTAGCATTCCAGGTCCTATGAAATATGGTCTTTACATCACTAGTCTGCACTAAAGCTCGAGTGCAATAGTCTTGCTCTTCCTTGAGTAGGTCTTGTGCATATCTGCCCTCTATCGCTCTCCCTTTTCATGTCATTTGAGATGACTGATTCATTCTGCCCATCCATCTGAATCCCTCCTATTCTTTAGAATTCAGCCCACGTCGCACTTCTTCAATGATGCTTTCCTATACCAGCATGTAATAATTTCTCGTTTTGCAGAAATTTCAAATCTCTTATTATGTGCCCCATTCTTTAGGTCATTAGATAATATTTCTCACAATTACTGGTCTTCATCAGGAGTATAAAACTTGTCTCCACAACTAGAGTGTAAGCACACTGAGGGCAGTAATCATAGCCAGAACCAATTTGTAAAAGACAAACACTACATTTAGCATATAAAAACTATTGGTTGAATGATTAATGCAGTTAAGCATTTTGGGTTACACAGCTAGATGGCGTATGTTAAACTTGTGTGTGTGTGCGTGTGTGTGTGTGTGTGTGTGTGTGTGTGAGAGAGAGAGAGAGAGAGAGAGAGAGAAATTATTGGTTTAGAGCAAAAAAATAAAAAGTGCAAACACTAATATCTTGATACTGTAAAACGTCCCTTCCTTTTCCTCTTTCTTTGCTCCTTGCCCTTTGCTTTTGGCAGGATCCTTGTGTGTCTCTGTCGCATGACAGAGACTGCCAGTTCTGGGAGACATCCTGCTGAGAGATAAATCCAGAGTCACATCAGCCTGGCTGGGCTGGAGTTCAAAGATCCTGGCCAGGATTTCAAACTGGCTCTATTCAAGAGCCACGAAGTTTTGAGTGGCAGATTTTGCTGCAAGATTACTGCAAGATTGCTGATGGAGAGTCTCAGTGACTTCAACAGGGACATGATAAAGCTCTACCCAAAATGCCAAGTCAGTTAGACACTGGCACTGTGAAAAGCAAGAATTAGGAAAGATTATTATTTATTAACCTTTGTTCATGCAAAAAAACACAATGATACACTTCTTAGCTTGAAAGTATCATTCAGACTAAACACTACCATTCCTTCCAAATCAATCAGTTTTAAGGGAAATGCTCATTTATCTGACAAAATGTGTACCATGTTAGAGTGGAGGTAGGAGTGAAGCTGTCTCCTTCCTGCACAGGCACATACCACCAAAATAAATAAATACAAAGCTGCCTAAGTCCATTCTCAAAAGGGCTGTTTCGAATCCTTTTAGGGTAAGATAATGATTTATACTGAGCAAACTCCCATCAGCAGCTGTTTCTATTCTCAAAAGAATTCAGTTGTTCCAAAAAAAACAAAACAAAACAACAACAACAAAAAAAAAACCTTACTATTTGGAACAATCTCCTGGGAACTATTGAGAAACCAGACTGGGGTCTCTACACCATGTGGAGCAGAGACAAAGATTTGAGCTCCTAGAAGCTGCTCTGGAAATATTCTTCAAATAGTTGTTCACTTAAAAACAATCATTTCCTTTTCTCTGTACAATAGAAGCAGGTTGGGGGCTAAGATTTATTCTGAAATGGACAGCCACTCTGGAAAGGAAGCAAGTATACATGTTACACTAAATTACAATTACTATTGACTTGTTTTCCAGGGTACAATGGAGGTAAGTAGAAGCAACTAGAGAAGAATGAAAGTTCCTTGAGGCAGGAGCTGTCATGTTGACCTCTAGGCTCTCTGCTTCTGGAATACAATAAACACTCAGGAGTGTTTGTGTGATGCACTTATGCTTGCACAAGTAAATAAATGGGCTAAGAAATGAATAAAAGTAGTGGGTTTGTTTTCCATCCTGGCTCTTATTGAGTGGATTATTCCCAGGTTATTAGAATGTTACAATTTTTAAAACTCCTCTGCCATAAGTAACACCTACATTTACAGTAATTAAAACCTAATGTTTCCTGAATTTTCCATAGCTTCCAAATATTTTAACCATAATGGACTAAAATATGCATGTCCACTCAGAATGTTCCACTGGACACATGTCCCAGCTAAAAGACACTAAACATCAACGATGGTGTGATCTCTAAATGTCAGTATCGGGACTTGACCATCTTCCTTGACTCTGACCACTAATGAAAACACTCTGTGCTACATTCCAGAGCTGCAGGATGCTTGACAGATTTGCTGGAAATTTTCACACCGCTCTGACCTCTCTACTAGCTTCCAGGAACACCGCTTCAATACCTTGTAATACCATTACTGTCACTCCCAAACAGGTTCAGAAATATGTGCTGAGAAATGAAATTTTCTTCAGACATTTCTTCACCTAAGCCTTCCAACTCTGAAAGATAGAAGACTCTATCAAGTGAGTCAATTTTGTCTTAAAGGCAAACAAAAAGTTATTGGTACCAGGTTTCAAATATTTAATGGAAAGTAATACTTGAAGCATGGCTAAAAAAAGTTACTGCTTTTAGGTGCAACTTGAAGAAAATGAAAATACTTTCTATGTTAGTAGCTCCTGAAGCATTATTTTATTTTTCAAGGTGCATAATCCTTGTAAGTAATCTGATTATTTCTTAATCTCAACAAGGATTGCTTGTAATTACTTGCCTCAAAATTCTCATCCCAGGGTTTCAAAAATACAGTGTGTCCCTGTAACTATGATGGCAATAACATTCAAAAGGTGCACAAACTTTAATTCCAGTTCACATCCATGCAAAATGATACTAAACAGGAAAATCAAAGCAGCTGAGACAATAGACAGCCGAACTTCCTCCAGTTACTTCCCTTCCTCTATTATGATTCCAACATAGCATCTCCAACTATGGGGAGATGCTCCCCAAGTGTGCTTGACTATATGGGGAAGCACTTCCCTCTATGAATCACAGGCCAGACCTTAGTAGCATAAAATCAAAAGAACCAGGATGTAAAAGAAAGAAAACTGTTAACGTGGCCAAATAGGTGAGGATACTGGCTCTGTTCTCTCGCCAAGTGGTTAATTCTCCCTCCTCAGCAGGTCTGTAGTTGGCTTCCACCTGAGGGGAAGAGGCTGGAACACCTTTAGGAGACAGTGGATGCTATTACCTCCAGCTGTGCCTACCTAAGCAAAATGAATTGGCTATTTGAAGCAATTATTTGGCAATTCAAACCCAAACACCTCACCATCGGGGAGCAATGAGGATAATTTGGAGTTTTTGCCAAATTAGGTTAACTAATGACTTTCTTTGCATAGATTTAAAAGTTGGGCTAAAGAAGTATGGTACTTTCATTTTTGCAGACATGGGATCAGGGTCCACCTGGATTTACACAGCACTGTGAGCAGTGTGTGCATGTCAGGAGTGGGAAGATCTAGGTTAGTGGTTCTCAAATTTGAGCATGTATCAGAATCACCAGGAGATCTTGTTGAAATGCAAACTTCTGGGCTGCACCCCCAGAATGTCTGCATCACTAAGCCTGGGGCCTGGGAATTTGCATTTCTTTTTTTTTTTTTTTTTTTTTTTTTTTTTTTTTTTTTTTTTGAGGCGGAGTCTTGCTCTGTCGCCGGGACTGGAGTGCAGTGGCCGGATCTCAGCTCACTGCAAGCTCCGCCTCCCGGGTTTACGCCATTCTCCTGCCTCAGCCTCCCGAGTAGCTGAGACTACAGGCGCCCGCCACCTCGCCCGGCTAGTTTTTGTATTTTTAGTAGAGACGGGGTTTCACCGTGTTAGCCAGGATGGTCTCGATCTCCTTACCTCGTGATCCGCCCGTCTCGGCCTCCCAAAGTGCTGGGATTACAGACTTGAGCCACCGCGCCCGGCCGGAATTTGCATTTCTAACAAGTTCTAAATTGATGCAGATGTTGCTGGTCCAGGCACTACATTTTGAGAATCACTGACTTAGGCTTCCCTCTAGAGAAATGTAAGACAATGTAGATGTATGATAACCTCACTCTCTCTGATCTCTTGAAAACCCAAATATATAAGGTTGGTTAATATTTATTCATTCAACAAGCAAACATTTTGTTGAGCACTCACCATGTGAAGCTCACCTTGGTAACACACAGATAAAAGATCAGCCTTTATCCTAAAGAGGCTCCTAGTCGCTGGAGACACAAAAACAGAAGATGAGGATGAGGCTGTGTGAGAAGTAGTATCACAGAGGTAAAGACCAATTGCAAATGAGAACACGGAAACTAGACCCAGACTGGTAGTCACCAGAAAATTTCCTAGGCCCGGTAGGGTAGCAAAGAACTGAAAATAAAGGTAGTATGGCTGAAGAGTTTGATTGAAATTTAGAAAAGCAAATTTTGAAGGGGAAAAAAACTGAATCTTATTATCAACTCCTTGAACCCGCTACTTCCTCATAATCAGTAGTTGTTTTCACTTTACTGAAAATCAACCATGTTTGGTAACTAATTATTTACAGGTGAACAAAGTTATCAGCTTTGAAAGTAGACAATGAGGGTCAGGTGCGGTGACTCACACCTGTAATCTCACACTTTGGGAGGCCAAGGTGAGCAGATCAACTGAGGTCAGAAGTTCCAGATCAGCTTAGCCAATGTGGCAAAACCCCATCTGTACTAAAAATACAAAAAGGAGCCAGGAGACTCTGGGGAAACTCTGTGTCCAAAAAAAAGAAAAGAAAGAAAGAAAAAAGAAAAGAAAGAAAATAGATGTTCTTGCAGTTTCTTTTTGACAACACAACTGCAGGCAGCAAGGTACTTGTTCTGCAGTGATTTTTTGTTATGCAAATAGTTTGATGCAATTCACTTTTGAAAAATTACATTGACATTCATGGCTAACATTTGCCCTGGTGAAAAGAAATGAGTATTAATTTATTTAGCCAAAGTATTCAAAAAGAAGAGTAAATAGCCCTTTTCATGAATTCAAAATGAAAAGGATGTCGATGTTCCTTAATTTGAGGCAATATGCCAACATTTATTCTTGATAGTACTTCACTGCTTTAATTAAGATCAGATAAAAAACAAATTGCTATAATTTACTCACCAACATTGTGGTAAGGCTTTTTTCCTTCTCTTTGGTTTTGAGACTCCTTAGTTGAGATGTATTTCTTTCTAGTTTTTCTTTTCTCCTTTAGTCAACCAATGAGGAAGAAGATTGTGTATTTTTTTTCCTTTTAGCAAGTAGACAAAAGTCTTCATTCTATGCCTAGATTATTTTTGGAGGTGGACTACACAAGTAACTAGAGAAAAGAAATAGCAGCTATGATGTAGGCAAATCAAAAGACAGTGAAATAGATAGATAAGCTTTATCTTCCTTTCTAACTCTAAGACTTTATGGTACCTATTGATATGGTTAGTGGTTTGTGTCCCCACCCAAATCTCATCTGATTTATAATCCCTATAATCCCCACATGTCAAGGGAGAGATGAAGTGGTGGTAATTGGATCATGGGGGTAGTTTCCCCCATGCTGTTCTCGTGATAATGAGTTCTCATGAGATCTGACAGTTTTTCAAGTGTTTGGCAGTTCCTTCTGCATTCATTCTCCCTCCTGCTGCCTTATGAAGAACACGCCTTGCTTCCCCTTGCCTTCTGCCATGATTATAAGTTTCCTGAGGCCTTCCCAGCCATGTAGAACCATGAGTCAATTAAGCCTCTTTCCTTTAGAAATTACCCAGTCTCAGTCAGTTCCCTATAGCAATGTGAAAATGGACTAATACACCTATAATAAATTATTACCTCACTTTTAGATTACAACTTTCCCTTTGATTGGTAAAGAAACATCTTCATTTGTAAACAAGTCATGTTTCAAAAGTCTGCAAGCCGCTTGTTTTAAACTTGGAATGCTTTTGCCCCAGAAATATGTTATAAATGGAAATCAAAGTACACCAGTCCACATAACTATATTTCATTCATAATATAACTTTTCTATTATAGTAAAATATAGGGACACCAATAAGAACTAATAAATTACATGTAAGATTAAAACAGAGGTTTTGAATGGAAAACTCTAATATTCCATCCTCAAGATACTTGAAGAAAAGCAGGTTTAATTGGAGGCCAAGAACATGGATGAAAATTTTGCTAAAGATGATGAAGTGTGATCCTGGTAGTATTCATACCTTGGTACCTGATAACATTTGCCCTTATTTACAACATTATGTCAAAACATATAACAGGTGTAACACTAAATATCCTTTATGCTCATTAGTCATGGTTTGTGTTGAACTTTAGCTTGTAAATAAAGTAAAGAGAAGAATAAAAATTCCCCCTCACTGGAATGGCAGTGGTACTAACTAAACCACTTGAATCATCCATTTGTAGCCCTTCTCACTTTTGCTTTTCTTTGTTTGATCATTCGATGAATGACTTCTCTACTGGCCCAAAAATCTATGAGGGTAGCTATCTCATCAGTTTTTGCTAATCATTATATCCCCAACACTTAGCAGAGAGCCAAGTACACAGCTGCTCAAAAATAATTTTTGAATGGATGAATGGGTGAGTGAATGAACAAATGAGTAAGAAAGAGAAAAAGGACAGGCCTAAAGAACATAGAATTACAGATGTGTTAAAAATGAGTCTCTGACATTACATTTATTATTCTCTGTGCAGCCAAAGAGAAGAAAGAGCAGTAGACAAAACAGGGGCATAGAAGGAGTTTCCCAAAGGATAAAGACAGTTAGTAGGACAATTTGCTTGCCGAAAATAGAATAGTTCAGTGTGTCCAAGTTTAGTTTGGTTGCTGTTCCAAAATAAGAGGAATTGAAATTGATCAGCCTTAGGATAGTTGAGTGGCAAAGAAGGCCACGTGCAAATACAATTAGTGGTGTACCAAGGGTGGGCCAATAGAAGAGGTCTGCACAGCAAGCAGGCAAAGGGGTGGGTGGGAGCACTATCTGTAGAGAATTTAAAAAGAAAATCAGTCTGTTTTTTGTATTACTTTGTAGCTACAACTCTTAAAAATGTCAGTGATAAAATATTCCTCCGTAACAAGATCATTTTGGTCTAAGTTCTAAAAAATTCCTGTAGTTACTGTTTTGAGTTTTAATTACATATATGTAAATTCCAAATTAGCATAATTTAATTACTTACTCTTTAATACACCTTGCAGTCTAAGTTGAAATTAACTCAGAAAACTTCTAGTTGTACAACGGGTCCCCAAAACAGGTGACCTTGGGTACACATTTGAAAAAGTAAAATCCTCATAGGGCAGTTTGAAAAATCATTTGTCCGTTCCTTGACATAAGTATTTAGCATTGGTCGTAGGTGTTTTAGCCTAAGATTGCCAGAAAATAGAGCATGATACAAGGACGTGCTGAAAATATTTTATTGGGAAGTGTGATCCCAGGAAGCATGTGAGGAGCAGATGGGGAGAACCAGGGAAGGATGGAGTGCCAGTACAAGGATGTGTTATCAAGCTGGCCATTGCTTCAGAGAATGTCTGCTTTGTTTAGCAAAGACCATCTGAGAAGCTCCATGGAACACATTTCTGAATCCTTTCCTTGCAGTTGGAGAGAGGAGTATTTATCCATGGGCTCCCACCATAGGCTCTTTAATCTCTCATGCTTCTAGGTTTTGGTTCACATTGTAACGTCACCCAAAAAGCCCTGGGTGGGGGTGAGATGCAAGGGAAATCTAGAGCAAAGCACTTTCAGATTGTACCTGTCTGAAGCTGGTTGGAGACTACTTAGAACTGGTTGCTCCTGCAGTGGCTTAAAGCAACAGGTAAGGCCCAGATGATTTGAAGTGGTATATGGAGGCTGTGATATATGGCAAGTAATACGATTTTATCATAGATTTGCAATTTTTTGTTTTATAGGTTCCTTTCCTATGAGGACTTCAATGTCCTACATACCATAATCATTGGGTCTGATAGAAGATTCTCAAGTTTTCACCACTTGTTAATTCTTTGAATATTTATTGAATATGTACTAATATTTATTGAGTGTGCCAGGCTTTATGCAGGGATAGAAATGTAAAATATGACAGACAGATTCTTGACTCTCATAAAACTCAGTTTTTTCAGCTCTGTGCCTTCCACTGTACTGACACACAGTAGCACCCCTTCCCAACCCACATCACCTGTTTTTAAAGAAAGAGTCTTAATCCATCAGCCAGACTGGAGTGTAATGGGGCTATCATAGCTCACTGTAACCTGAAACTCCTGGGCTCAAGTGATCCTCCTGCTTCAGCCTCTCAAGTAGCTGAGTCTATAGCCATGAGACACTGAATGTAGACACTACACTTGCCTAATTTTAATTTTTTTGAGGAGGTGGAGTCTTGATATGTTGCCTAGGCTGGTCTTGAACTCCTGGCTCCAAGCAGTCATCCAGCCTTGGCCTCCCGAAGTGCTAGGATTCCAGGCATGAGCCACTGTGTCTGGCCGGCACTTTAAAAAAAAATACAGTCTTCTTATACAATCAGAATTATTAGCACAATGAATAGTAAATGACATGCAAATCTGAAATGACCAGAGAAGTGTCCCATTAGATAAACCACTCTACTATTTTTGCAGGAAGTCTCTTACCCACAGGCTATAATGGCTTATGTCAGCCCTGGGAGTAGAGACTGTTTACTTTATTATGTATGTACTGCCTAGGGATGGGGAGGCTGAAATTTAGACAGATTTCTGTACTTATCTGTAAGGCACCTCTGAGGCATTAAAGAACATTTGGAGAAGCTGAAATCCAAGAGCTACACCAGCAGCAGAAGTGGCCACTCCTCCACTCACCTGGCAGTCTTCCCAGGCAGAAGGTAGAAGATGCCTTGCCTCTCTGCCAGCACTCCTTCCTTGAGCATCCCAGTGGCCAAACCACCACAGCTGACTCTACCCAAAGTGCCTGGTTGCAGGAGCCAGCTCTTTTCAGCACATCCCTAGAAGCACTCAGGTGGGAAATACATTGATTCATTAAAACCTTTGATGCAAAGTTAGCTGCATTCTGTGTCACAAGGAAAATGCCATGCCAGGGACATATTTATATGACAATAAACTTTTAGTGCCTTAAAAAGTTGCTGAATAAAACTAAAATCAGAATAAAATTAATCAGATGCTAACAGTTTGGAGAGAAGGTAAGTTCTCCTAGCCCTACTGTTAGTGGTTTCCTTCACTCCAGACCTATCTTCCGGCCTTCCGTGACAATGAAGCCCTTGGTAACATCATGCTTATTACCCCCGAATTAGCTGATGTATGAGGAGCTGTCACTGTTCCTTAGTATTCACATTAAACTCTCAGGGCGGAATGACCAGAGCATGCCGGGTGCTTTATGTGGCAGTCAAGGCAGCGAGGCTGCTGGAGGCTTTCAAGGGGAACTTTCCACCCGTGGGGCGTGGCGAGGCCTTTGTGTAGCTGCGAACAGGGCAGAGGTCCCAGGCTGGGAGCGCGAAGGCCAGAAAGGTAAACTCAATCGGCTTTTTAAAGCGCTTGCTCTAGTGATTGAGCACATAGCCCTCTAGAAGCAGACCTACTTCGCTCTCCAAAGAGAATTGCATGTTTCAAAAAAAGTAACGATTTCCTCTGGGGAACAGATCTGCAGTCCTGGGATCCCTTTTCTCCTGGTGTCAATGGCAGAGTTGGGGAGAAAGTGCCCGGCAGAGAGCATAGGAGGAGATTCGCCAGCTGTGCTTGCCTTAGAGACAGATGTGAGTTGCTCTCTCTCTCTCCTCTCTGTGTGTGTGTGTGTGTGTGTGTAGGTGGCGAGTAGGGAGGGTTAAGGTTGCTTCTCTGCTGGGAGGAAAAGAAAGACAAAAGTGTGAGGATACACAGAGCAAGGAACGAGTGGAGTCCCCTCTCCACCCGGGCAGCGTGGGAATGGAGGGAGTGCAGTCAGGGGGTCCTGGGACTTGGGTGAGTGCTGCATAAGTGACCAGGAGGGCTGACAGGGTGGGGTCGCAATCATCAAGCCCCAAATCAATCATCCATCCCTTCACAGTCCCTCTCCCCCATTAAGGCAAAAAATGTTTAAAACATATTGGGGGCAGGTCAAGAATGAAGAGATTGCACCACGTTAGCTGCTTAGTCTAGTTCCCTCCTCCACAAGGTAATCGGATGACCCCAGGACCTCAATGTTTAGGAAAGTCGTAGGAGCCCCCACTGGGAAGCACATTTTTAGTCCAGAGGCACGGCATTCGCTGGTTTAATCTTCACACTGCAAACTAACCTTGGAACGTTAGATAAATCATGTTAATCTCTATGTGCCTCAGTTTCCTCTCTGTCCCAGGAGAGTAACGCGTTCTCTACCTGCACGGGGCTGTGGTGCGGGTGAGACTGAACGCAGTGTGCGAAAGCTCTCCCAAACCAGCAAGCACCACGCTCTCTCCGCGGCAGGAAAGGACGTTGGTGTTATCCTAGAGCCCCAGAGGGCTGAGGGAAGACTCGAGCTCTAAAATTAGTCCAGCTTCCAGGCCCGGCGCCGGGAATGCCCTCCAGCTCGCCGCGCCTCCCCCACCGCCCCCTCCCGCGCGCCCCCTCCCGCGCGCCCCCTCTCGCCGTGAGCCACGCTCCGAGATCGCTAGTCATCCCCGACGCCGAGACTCCTCTCCCCCTCGCCCTTTTCGCTCGCGGTTTGGGAGGAGGAGACTGCGAGAGAGAAGCGCGAGGGGGAGATGGGAGAGGGGCTTGGCCGTGCGTCGGCGTCGGCTGTGATGGGGAGCCCGGAGCAGCCAGGCGGCGAGCAGTAGCGGCGGCGGCTGCAGCTCGGAACAGACAGGAGAGCCGGCGCTCCTCCCGGCAGGCTGCGCTGTGAACTCGGCTGCGGATTGGGATCTCGCGCCCCCGTCCCTCTCCTCCCGCTGCTGTTCTCCTCCCCTCGGCTCCCTCCTCCGCTTGCGAACCCCCGGCTGCGGCAGCAGCGGCGGCGGCGGTTGCGGCGTCCCGAGCGCAGAGCGCTTCTGCTGGCTGCCTCAATCCCCGGCTAGCGCGCGGTGGACACTGCGTCGGCAGCAGCCGGGGGACCGGCTCGTCCGGAGCAAGAGCGCCGAGCACTGGGTGAGGAAGACCACGGGGAAAGCGCCTCGTAGAGCCGTGGATCGCGGGCGGAGGCAAGGGTGCGTGGGGATTTGTAACGTGATGATTTCGCTGCCTGGTGCACCGGCTGGAGCGAGCCTGCCCGAGCACAGCCTCAGCTGCTGGGTGCAAATGGGCTGCGAGGTGGGCTCTGGAGGCGAGAACCGACGGAGCGCGTGGGGGAAACTTTTCACCTTGTAAAGTTCCAGCCTCCGCGCAGTCCCGAGCCACCGTTGCTGCCGCTGCAAACTGGAGGGGAGGGTGACTTGGCCCTGCGACGGGAGCCGGGAGGTTTACACGGATAGTTGGCCAAGTTTGGGGCTGAGGATTTGGGGAGCGGTTGCGAGGGGGGTTGCGGATCAGTGCACCCATCCCCGGCTCCCAGCCGCCCCTGCAGGTGGATGAGAAGGTTCAGGTGGCGAGCCTGCTTGGCAGCCGGTGCCTCTCGGGCGCACTGGGGAATGTTCAGATGCCAATGGATGATGCACTTAGGGGACCGGGAGGTGCAAGTTGGGTCATCGCTAGGCAAGGCTCGGCGCAGAGCAGGGAGCCCAGCCTCCACTTTCGCTAGGAAAGGGAAGGGGTTACCAGTCTTCGGGTCTGTTCCCCACGCCTGACTTGGGCTTGCGGGGCTTGTGGGCAGGGTGAGATGTAGTGAACGGCGGCGGCAGCTCTTTGACTGAGGGCGACATCCTTCACGGAGTGGTTGGGGGCAGAGACTATCCCTGCTGTCTTGACAAGGAGAGGGAACCGGAATGCTTTGCGAGAGTGCATGATTTTTGGCGGGCGTGTGGGAAGGCTGCTTGTCTTTGAAAAGAAAGCAGCGCGGGGCTGACCGTCCCAGGAGTGTGGAGGAGCTGTCTCCGGGTTGTGGGTGAGAACGCCAGGGGCACCAGCTCCGAGCTCAGGCCCCACTCCCGGGCGGTGCGGGGTAAATCCCCTCTACAGGCCAGTGTGTGTGCAGGGCAAGGGTAGGGGGCTGAGGGGCGCTGGCGGGGAGGCAGTAGAGATGGCCTGGACCATCTTGGCGCGGCGTGCGGTGAGCGCGAGGATTCCGCCAGTGGGAGTCGCTGAGCTAAAGTGCATCTGGCCCCCCGGCTTGCGCGATGGCGAGCCCGGATATTTTTAGCTGTGCTGTGATCTGAATTCCCTCCTCCCCTCTCTCGTTGACTTTTGTCGCGTGTGTTTTCCGAGATGGTTAAACATTGACTACGATTAGGCTTTGCGGAAAGCAACTTTTATTCACTTTCCGCCGTTCTCCTCTTGTGGGCTGGAGGGGGAGGGGTGCTTGGGGCAAAGATGCAGGGGTGGCCGGAGTTTGGCTGCGAGCTAAGAGAGCCGCTTGAGTTACCCGGGATGAGAGGAACAGGGGCGCTCCCGGAGTGCGCGTGTGCTGGCAGTGACATCCCGAGGCTGCAGCTCGCTGGAATAATGGGCTCAAACCAGGCGGTGGAGAGGGGTCCCCGGAATGGACGTCGGGGGCAGGGAGGCTGCGGAGACTCTGCGATGTCTCTGTGAAGGACTAGGAGAGGATCCCAGGAGGGAGTGGCGCCTGCGGCCCCGAGCGTGGGCAGCCGGTGGCTCTGGCACGTGGAATCTGGTGGACTTCTAGCGCCTTGGCCGGGAGCTCCAGCTCCATCCCGCCGCCGCCGCGCGCCCAATGGGACTCAGCTTCGGGTTTGGGCGAACCTGCAGCAGCCGCGGCGGGAGGGAGGGACGCTGGGACCGCGCTAATGATTGAAGTCTTTTTTCCCCCTCTCCCCTCCTCCCGCTCCTCTCCGCCCCCAGACTCTGGCGCGTTTGTTTTCCAAGTTGGATCCCACTTCCATTTACAAGTGTCAGACAAACCCGCGAGAACCTCCCCCCACCCGCCCCGGCCCCAGCCAGACTAGGGAGGGCGCGCGGGGGGAGGGGGCGAGCTGTCTGGGCAGCGCCTGTGGAGGTGCGACCGGCCCACGCGGGGCTTGAGCGGCTGGGGTTCCTGTGCGTGGGGCCTTGATGTTTAAAAGATACACATAAACAGCAACAAAACCCAAACCACTCGTGGCCAGTTGTATTCCGCCGCTTTTCTCCTCTTTGCCTCGCACATATTAATTTTCTGGCCCTGACGCTAGTCTTTTCAAAGGCGAGTCCGGGGTAGTGGGAGGAAGGGGCGGGGGAGCAGGCCGACCAGTTCATCACGGTGGATTTGTGCTCCTGGCTTTGTTGCTAGGATTAGATTCTCTGATTGCGCCCAGGCTGAGTTAAAATAAAAGCAGAGAGACAGAGAAGCGGCCAGAAAGACTGCAGACGACTTTGCCCGGATCCAGGCGGCAAATTCAGGTGGTGGAAAGGGGAAGCCCGCCATCTAGGAATTGAGGACCGAGGTGCCCACATCTCAGTATCGATCAAACAGAGCCCAGATTTCTTCTCCACCAGCAGGCACTGAACTTCTCTTCACATTTACAGAACGCTTGAATGATGTTCTGGTGTGACGTGGAGATTTGAATCTGAGAAGGAAAGGAAGGGAGGAGGGGATGGAAGAGAGAAGAGATTTGAGAGATTGTGATTCTTCAGAATCCTAGAAATTGCACAAAGCCAACTGCTTCTGCTTTTTTCTTTCTTCTTCTTCCTCTTTTTTTTTTCTTTCTTTATTCCTAAATTGGAGCAGTTGAACAGTGAGCGAATATGGAACAGCCAAGGAAACCAAGGCTCCAAGAGACAAAGACAAAATGCGTAATAACTTTAGCACTTTGATGTGCTTTTTATTTAATAGGGTTGGAGTAGGGGAAGGTTTTTTGTTGTTGTTGTTTTTGTTTGTTTGTTTGTTTTTTAACATTTTACAAGGAGAAAAGTTGTCTCTTAGAATTAAACCGAATGTTGATATTCAATCATGAATCTCAGTTGTTGCCTTTTTGGAACTTGAACAATGAGTGATGCTGGGGCCAGTTTCTGTGCACAGTGCACTGGGATGAGAAAGTTCCCAGAACTGTCCAGTTATAATATCTTCATATCATCTGAATCACACAGAGAACTCCACATGAAAGGCAGCTGGCTCAGAGATCAGAAATCAGTCAGCTGCTGGGCTGGCTCCATCTCTTGCCGCTGCAGGATTTTCACAGCCAGTGTTTGTTGACCAGTCACTGGCTCTCAAGCCTTTTAGAAATCTTTCTTTCAAATTTTATTTATTCTGGTCCCTGGCAGAAACATTTTGGGGATTTTTTTAATAGGACCCAGTCTGTCTGTTAACTAGCAATTACAGTTGTGCCGAGCTACTCAAAAATGAAATGAGTAGCAATAAACAGTGGATACCCACTGACCTGTACGCTATATGGTTATTTTGCTAGCCCACAGCTTTTGTAAAGCTATGGCTCTTCAGGCTGCTCATAGAAGAACATTTTGATGTGTCAGGTTATGTTATCATCCCTGCTTTCTTCGTATGATCCTGAATGGCCTGCGCTAATCTGGCTGATGAATTATGTCAAACAGAAAGAAGTAGGCAATTACCAGGCAGGAGAGGGTATTTAGTCATTACCAGCAGGTCTGAGGAGTGCTCCTTGTGGCTGTTGTGTTGTTATGCTATAGTAATAGCTCACAAAGCAAAAAAGACCATTGTGGCTTTATTTTACCAGTTGTGGAGTTTGGGTATGGCATTCCTTCATAGCCCACATCTGTCCAGTTGCCTGGTGGGTTGGCTTTTTCCTCTAGGGCAAGAAAGAAAAGGATAGTGATGAGAGTATTTGATTTTTTATTTTTTTTTTTCTAGTGTGGGGTCATCCCCAGGTGTTTTTTTTTTTTCTTCTTCTTCTTCTTCTTCTGCAGCAGGCATGAGTAGGGAAATCATCTGATGGGAGCAGGTGGGCCTGCCATTTGAATTGATTTCCTTTGATTGCTGAAGAAGGACTATTGATGAACCACTTCTTTGCTGATTGTGGCAAACATTAGAGTTGCAATGGAAATTTAAAAGAAAGGGATCTGACAGACTTAAAGTGAAGGATTTGTGTTCTGCCCAGTTCCTTCCTACAGTTAGCAGAGCCTCTGATTTCTACAGATATGCATGGTCTTAAAAATATTAAAGGAAGCACAACTCCTACGTATGCAGTTTTACTTATTGGTGAAATTTTCTGCAATGCTTTTTCAATCTCTAATTGTTGAATATGTCATTGTCAGCATCTTTCTACCCAAATTGTAAGGAGTGGATCTTTGTTTTTTTAATATATTCTGACCTCTTGAGGATCACCACAGTGTGACAACTTTCTTTGGGAAGACTCGGAGAGTAAATACCTCTTCTGTGTTTTGGTCAATTTAATTCTATAGGCTTCTCAAACTTATTGGGTTTTCTGTCAATTGCAGGATATCTACTTCTTTAATAAGCTTTATTCCTTTCCTTGTTTTCTTTTTTATTTATTTTTATTTGTTTTACATTGCCTCCTTTCTCCAAATTTCTAAGAATAATTTTCAGGAAAGGCTGCCTTTCCTTGAAAAACAAATTCAGCTTAATGACACAGATTGAATTTATTGAGAACATATTTGACACTTCTCTAGTGGGTTCAAGCCAGTTTCTGGTCTACCAAAATAGGCTATCAGTTACATGTAATGATGACAAATGACCCATTCTAGCAATTCTGAATTGGAACGGCATTTTCAGGTTAGTCTTAATTTTAGCATATTCTAGGACTTAGATTTTCTTTTTTTTTTTTCTGCTAAGTGGAAGGGATGAAAATTTGAGAATGGATTTACTGGCATGATGATAGAAAATAGAAAACAGCTTTCAGAACTTAATGAATAAAACTCTTCACATAAACAAAATATTACTTCCTTTACCGGCTAGATATGCATGAATGCAGAGAACCTGAAGGAGTTGTGAGGAGGGCCACAGGATTGTCCTTCCTTGAACAATGCATTATTGAAGGTGTTGCCTACCCTGGGCGGAAAAGTCATACAGGGGACCCTGAGAGGAGTCCTTGAGCAGATGTTAGTATTTCAACTTTCTCCCCTTCTGGGGTTCCAAAACTGTGAATTATAGACTCTTTAACAAAGGCAAGTTGTTTCATTAACTTTTGCCTTTGTACATCTGAAATAGATCCCTTTTTAAAATTCTGTAAAGTTACATGGAATTTAACTTATTTTTTCTTTCTTTAAAAAATGCCTTGCTTTCTCTTCTATTTTCCCTATTTTATTTTTGTTATTTATTTATTTAGAGACAGAGTCTTGCTGTGTTGCCCAGGCTGGAGTGCAGTGGTGTGTTCTTGGCTCACTACAACCTCCGCCTCCTGGGTTCAAGTGATTCTCGTGCCTCAGCCTCTCTAGTAACTGGGATTATAGGCACACGCCACCACGCCCTCTTAATTTTTATATTTTTAGTAGGCAGGGTGTTTTGCCATGTTGGCCAGGCTGCTCTTGAACCCCTGGTCTCAAGTGATCCACCCACCTCAGCCTCCCAAAGTGCTTGGATTATAGACATGAGCCACCGTCACTAGCCCTGTTATTTATTTTTTTAAAATTTCTTTTAAAGTTCTTTTCAGCAATATTTATTTTATCTACCTCTTTCACAAGACAGTGGTCAAGATTCAAAGAATAGTAAAATATATCCATTGTTTCTGCTTTGTACTGTTTATTGGGAAAATGTGAGATGCCTGTGTGTGTACACTAGAAGTCACATCTAACAATGTTTATTAATTGACAAAAGAATGTCTATGAACAGGAGCCTCAAGGAGGAGGGAGAGATAAATGTGAGGTGAAGTAAACTTTTAAGAGGAGTGTAAGTTATTAAAGTGAATATAATTCCATTTCATAATTCTTACTAAAGCCCTAATGTATGCAAGGCACTATGAAATAAATTAATTCCTTCATTTGTCAGGTGGGCAGGGCAGAGCTCCTTTTTGGAAGGACATATTCATGGGGCAAGTCAAATGGGCTGTCGGAATGTTAGTTAATATTTTGAGAAGACTTCAGAATTTATTCATGGCCTTTCTCCACTGTCCCCTTGTGGTCTCCCACCCCCCAGTTTCAAAGGTAGCCTTTAGGATTTTTTCAATGTGTCTGGGAGCCTGCATGCAGGTGCACACGGTGTACTTTTAGTCCTCTGTTTTCCTATGTTTGAGACTTAGTTGTGAATCTCAGGGTTAACTTTGTCACAGAACACTCTGAGGTGTTCTGTCCTTTAGGTATTCATCATTTAGATCTGTTGCTTCGTTTTTAACCTTAAAAAAAAGTTTTAAGAAAATGGCATACAAAGTAACATTAACTTCCAGAATGTGAGTGAAAAGGCTAGACTTTTTACCTTGGACGTTCTCTATGACTTGATCCTACTTGTACTTTTCAGAGCAGTTGCAAATAATATTTCCGTTAATTCTTTCTTTTCTTTTTTGAGATGTTGGAGATAAGCACAGCTGTTGAATGAGGCACAGATATGAAAGGTTAACTGGAAGTTTAATTATAACTTCAGGACTTCAACTAAATTAAATTCCAAACAATCTGATAAAAATTGTAGCCTTTTCAGTACCGTGGAAGGTCAAAAAGTGACACTCTGGAGCAGCTATTGATGTTTTATATTTTGAGATAAGCCCCAAATTATTAATACTACTAAATATCATTGAACATTATTTAATACTTGTAAACATCTAAGAGTATTCCAGATGACACAGATTAAATTTGGTGACAAATGTGCTTAATGATAGTATAAATACCAGTTTTTTTTTTTTTTTTATCAGATAAATTCTATGCATGTCTCTGTGTGTTTTTTTTCCAAAGCAAAATGAGGTTATATCTTGGTAGGAGGATCAGCTTGGTCTCTTTTGAAACCTAGAGCATTTATAGCACATGACATTTTGTTGATTTTTTAAGTCTAAGTATGTGATCAATATTTTGGACATCTGAAATCTATTTTTGATTGTGGTTTGAAATTCTCTGTTGGTTCTAAGTGGTGGCTTAATGATGGCAGTTGCTGTTGTGATTGGGTGAGCAGTTATGTGATTCATGTGGTCCCGTCCCATGCTAGGGTGGATTTTGCAGCTAGGGTTTCATCAGATTGGCCTGGCTATGAAGAACTTCACTGCAAAGAAATGTACACATGAAAGTGGGCCAAATGCAGACGACTTTAACATCGCCCATGTTATGGATAGAGTGGGGTGTGAATCTTTCCCACACTTTCCACTTAAAAAAAAAGTTTGCTAATAACAGTTTCAATCAAATGAATAAGAATTCAGAAGTGTGTGGTAATCTCTCTTGAGAATTTGGTACCTATTTGATAGGACTGTAAAGGCATTTCAGAATGTCAATTAAATGGAAAAATATGCCTGGAATTGAATATAATTAAGAAATGTTGAAGTCTGGTGTCTACATATTCAGACACTGTATAAGATGGTTTAATTAGTGAACAAGGATTTGGATTTATTGACAGAAGGTCTCTTTCTCATGGCATATTTCACTCATTAAAAGCTCATAATATCTTGGATCTTTTTAGCTGTTGGAACTTGACCATTTGTCATTTTGTGCTTCTTGACTTCAGTGACATGAGCTTTTTTTTTTTTTAACTGTGCAACTGATTAAGATGATGTTGCTTCTCCCATTGATGATTATTTCCATGGAGTGGACGCATGGTATCTTGTAAACATTATGAAGCATTAGGCAAAACTCAGTACTGCTGAAAAACAAGAATTGGGAGGTAGAATTACTATTGTGGAATTTTTGGTCTAGCATCTTAGAAGTAATTAAAGTAACTTCCTTTTTGTAACTACTAGCTTTATATTATATTTACCTGATGGCAGAATTTACATTTAAATTCACATTTCTCTACATCCTTTTCAGTTTTTCGGTTAATGGTTTATTAGTTCAAATCCTTTTTATTCCTGACTGTTGGCGTGAAACAGTTTCTAATCATACAGAAGATTGAAATTCTTTTTTAATATTCTTGTTGTGGGATATATTTCTTTTTGAACTGCATTTGTTGATTATAAGTGCCTGAAAGTACTGGAGTTAGTAAAAAGAGAACTTGGGAATGTTGGCAAGTGAGGTAGGGAGAAACATGGTTCAGTCGGTCCTTGAGGATTTTTCATTACCTGTTTATAACTTAGATTTTGGCTGTCTCCTATACTGGTATTAATGTGAACAGCTACTTTTATAAGATTTTTAAATTCCTCATCTTCATAGGTATGTTCTCTAACTCGGAGCTATTTAAAGTAATCTAGCATTCCATCTTTCCCGTAGACATAGCAGATCATTCACAGTCTGGTTGAACTAAGTACACATTACATTGTTAGTCTTTTTGGTGGCATGTGCTGGGTTCTTCAGGTCAATGTCATTGTTGGCAAAGTGTATTAAGAGTGCTCCTATTATCTTGGATTAATTTTTGCATGGAGCATATTAAATAAATGTGGTATCTGACCCTTCAAAAGTTAGCTTCCTCAGCTGAATGATGTTTAGCTAAATAAGTATAAGTCATAATGTATGAGTGATCCTAAGTCAGTAAGATGGTGAACTGAAGTGACATCATCTGCTTGGAAGTACCTGGATTAACAATGGGACTTGTATTTCTATTCAGAAGACAACTGCTGCAATGAGGAAATTGGGCAATCTAGGCAATTAACGATCGGATGGGAAATGTAAGACAAAATGTATTATATTGCCAGATCAATTCCCTGGATCTTGTTGAATTATACGATAATTAGATAATCTTTTATTTGGAAGTGCACATTTTGTATGTGTAATAACTTGCATTAATCACTTTATTTCTAAGTTGTATTCAGCAGTGCACACCTTGTGTTCAGTTTACATTCTGCATATTTTTGTTAAATAGGTAGTATTAATAACATATTGTACCTCATCTCCAAAGAGAAAGAGATCGATCACTTTCATACAGCTCATCAGTGGTTACTATAATAATCCAAGTGAATAAACCTAGATTGTTCTTATACAATAGATATGTTTTTAAACATTGAATGTAAATGACATTTTTTAAAACAAATCACATCTTAAATTCTTTCAACTAGGCAAAATACACTTTTCATTTAAACAAATGTGGCAAATTATTTTTATAAAGTAAAGAACAATTTGTCTCTCTTACATTTATCTGTTTTTAAGTTCAGATTTTGTATATTAAATTTCATAAAGAGAGGCAAGAGGGTATGCATATTGGAAATATACTTTTGTTCAAACATGTAATAAACTGAAAGAGTTTGACCTTCTCCTTCAGTACTACTATGATGAGAAGCAGCATCAGAGGGGAAAATAAAGGGAGAAGATGGAACTGGAATGAGAGAAAACAGAAATGAACATCTAGTTTATGGAGATGTTGAGGAAATGTTAAAGTTTAGACTTTCTGGGCCAGGAGTGGTGGCTCACACCTGTAATCCCGGCACTTTGGGAGGCTGAGGCAGGCAAATCGCCAGTTCGAGACCCACCTGGCCAACATATAGTGAAACTCTGTACTAAAAAATACAAACATTGCTGGGCACGGTGGCTCACGCCTGTAATCCCAGCACTTTGGGAGGCCAAGTTGGGCAGATCATGAGTTCAAGAGTTCAAGACCAGCCTCACCAAAATGGTGAAACCCTATCTCTACTAAAAATATAAAAATTAGCCAGGTGTGGTGGTGGGTGCTTGTAATCCCAGCTACTTGGGAGGCTAATGCAGCAGAATCTCTTGAACCTAGGAGATGGAGGTTTCAGTGAGCTGAGATCGTGCCATTACACTCCAGCCTGGGCAACAACAGTGAGACTTCGCCTCAAAAACGAAGAAAAAAAAAAAAAAATTAGCTGGGTGTGGTGGCACATGCCTGTAGTCCCAGCTACTTAGGAAGCTGAGGCAGGAGAATCGCTTGAACCCAGGAGGCAGAGGTTGCAGTGAGCTAAGATTGCGCCACTGCACTCCAGCCTGGGTGATAGAGCAAGACTCCATCTCAAAAAAAAAAAAAAAAAAATTTCTGGACAGAAGGGCCAGGCCAGTCCAACCCAGAATCATACCTCTGACAACGACAATGTCAGCACTTTTGCTGACACTCCCGTTTCTAGCCTTTAGAACATCCAGAGAAGAGAAGTGCCCCTCTTCTCTCAGGGCCTCTTGTCTTCTGCAGCCCCTCTGCCTTTTTCTCTCTTTGGTGCTTCTTGGCCCTTTTATCTCTCCCAACTCCCTAGGTCCTGTAGTCACTGGTTGGAGCTCCATGCTGTCCTGAAAGTATTGCTTACACCTGACCTCTTGTATTGTTTTTCCGTATCTCTGCACTCAGGTCCCCCCTACACTTGGTGGTATTATTGCAGCACTGTTCACATGCCTTGTAATGAAATTACCTGTGCGGATGTCTCTTTCTCCCATAGGCCATCATTCCCTGGGCTCAGTGGGATAACATATTAAGCTTTGGTCCCCCACTGTTACTACTAGATCTTGCCAGTGTTTAATATTTAAAATTGAATGACTGTATTTGTTTATGTTCAACTTGGTTAGTGATTATGGACTTCCACAATTGACCATCTATGACCAAATATTGAAAAATATCCCTTTGAGGTATTAAGACTACATTATGATTCTGGTACTGAAAAGATATATTACTTCTGAGGTCCATATTTCACAGTTGAAGGAAAGATCCTCTAGGCATAAATACGCATGTTCTTTATTGGCTGATCTGCTCAAGCTCTGGATCTTTCCTATGTGTTCTAAGCAAGTGGTGGGAACACATCAAGAAGGCATGTTGGATGCATCCAGGTGTCCAGTCACCTTTCAGTAGCATCACTTTGTTTTCAAGGAATGTATGATAAGGGTGTTATGTACCTAATGGTACATTCTCATGGCGTTTGATGTTCACAGTCAAAGGTAAAATAGACTGGGAGGTAGGAGCATATCTCAGTGCTGAGTTTTCTGTGTCTCAAGAAAGCATAGAACACATAAGTAGGAATGTTATTATTATAAGGATCCTTGGAGCCTTTCTCAATTCTATTTAAAAATTAAATTATTCATAAACACCTGTGCTGTAACTATTATTACACTATGTTACAGTCAACACACTTCATAAGGGATTGAGACATTCCAGTATATTCTGAGGCCCAGAGGCTCACAGGGGTATAGGTCACTTCACTCCATAGTGACCATTGTGGGCAAGAAAATCTTTCTCTAAAGGTTGGAGGTACAGTTTCTGGTACATAATAAAGCTTGTCTATGTAAAGCGAATGTATGAAGTAATCTGACAGTTCATAATAGAATAGATAAAAATGCAAGTCTTGTAAAATTTAAATCTCCCCTCCTTTTTTGTTTTTTCAATTACACTGCACTATACGCATTATTTGGGGGGCAGGCTGGTGAAATCAACATGTGAGCAGGTGCGTGTCTTGGGAATGTCCTACTACAAAAAATGTTCAATAACTATTTCCTGAATGAATAGAAATTGGAAAAGACTGTGTCTGTCTTCTAGACACTTTGTTATTCTGTGAGCTTAACAAACAAAATCTCATTAACACAAAATCCACAGGAGCATGAGAAATGTGTAATACTCTTAATTTCTTATTAAGTGATTCATGTTTATTAAAAATTGGCTTGAAGGTACACTGCACATATTCATAATATTGGAGTCTAGATCCCTGAATCTTTCTTGTACTTAGAATTTGCTCACAGTTTAATGTTGGAATCATGAGTAGGAAAAGGGGTATCTTACTTCTGGAGAGATTTACTGAAATGGGAAGATGACGAGTTAGACTTTGGAGATCCTTCTTTCATGTTCCCATGCCTTTTAGTTTTGTGTGATTGTTTTAGGCCTTTATTTCTCCAGGCACACTTTGTACATGTCTATAAGCAGATGAGAGGGAGCAAGGGCACATAGGGGCTGATAGAGGCAAATGTAAATCCCGTTTTTTTCCTATTAACTCATGAGGCCTGCTGGGTAGCAGCAGGCATTACCAGACATTTAATTGTGTGCAAGGTAAGGCTGGCACAATTCCAGCATCATGGTGGAGCAAGAATTATACTAATCAACTGGGATATACTGCATATATTGATTAGAGTTGGATTTTGTTATGCAAAAGAAAAAAACCCTTATAAATAGTGGGAAAGTAATTGAGAGCAATTAAAAAGGCAGAGAGTTAATTCACAGTTCTTTAGATGAAAGGGTATTTTGATCCTTTGCTTCCATGCAGATTTCCGGGCAGGCTGGAGCAGTCTGTGAGTGCTGAGTGTAAATGGTATGATCAATGTTACCATTCAACTGGATAGTAAGCAGGCAAGCTGGGTAGATGATATGCTGGTGACCAAGTTCGAACAGTTTCTACTTGGTGACTCTCCTTTGTTTGGAACTGGGGGCTTTTTCTTTATTTTTCTTGGACTTTTACATAACTTTTAATCATCATTAATATCCCTGATGAGAAATAAATTTGGACTTCAGTATCTAGTGAACACTGGTAAGAATATTATACCACGCTGGAGTTACCTGGAATTCCAGCATGTTTTGATGTTGCGTCCCTCTTTCTTCCAAATGAGAAGGTTTTAAAGCCATTGGTGTCACACAAGACCTGCCGTCTGTGAATGGTGACCTGAAATGGTGTATTCACATACACTTTCTTGCCTCTTAAGCCCTTTCACTCATAAACAGTGCCTGCCAAAAAATACTCAGTGAATACTGGTCCAATGAATGAATGAGATATTTTAGATTTTGGATGGTAGAATAATTTAGCATCTTAAAGAGAAATTATAGGTGGTATTTGGTGGAGTTCTGAGTATTATTATCTGAGATCCTGAATAACGTGTAGGAAAAGGGGAATGTGGCGTGGGGAAAGAAGAAAATAGCTATAATTTATTAAGTATCTACTTTATCATGCTCTTTGCATATGCATTTTTGTTCTGGTATCACCCATGTCCTGTGAAGTAGATATTAATATCATCATTTCACAGGTGACAAAGATATGGTTAGGAGCAGAAACAAGGTCATAGGCTTTAACTGGCAGGGTTGGGATTTGAATCTAAAGCTCTTGTTGATAATGATAACATTAAGAGTAGCAACCCCCATAGTAGGAAAGGAGGATGGCCTCATATTCTCAGAATCTGGGTATGGGCCCAAAGATAGAACATGAGTATCAGGTGGATTTCTTTGAGGGCTATTTTTCTTCAACAATTATGCTAATTTTACAGTCTGTTCCATAATATGTTTCTTTAAATGTGAGACATATTAACTTAGTTATCAAAGCACTTAAGTTCCCCCCTGCTCCAAATCTTTAAGTAAAATTGACCACCCAAAAGTTGCTTCCAGTATACACTTAGAGACACCTCTGGAATGTCCACATAGGGAATCCGAGGGGCCAATCTGGTTGGAAAAGGAACTGAGGGTATGTTGAAATTTCGTTTGCATAGCAAGCAGGTTTTGTTTGTGTTTTTTGTTTTTTGTTTTTGCTTAGATTGCATGCTTACTTAGGGTGGCCTGGGGCTGTTAGAAATGGGGAAAGGGCTCATGCTCCAGATTTCATCTTTGTTTACCTAGGAACTTTAAGAATCACTATTGTAATTGCTGTCAATCCAAGTTTGAGAAGCCTGCACAGAACTATACTGCCCCAAATTATTTGAATAATAATAGTAATGAGAACAAATACTATGCATGTGTTTAATTATGAAGGGCTGTTTCTGTTATCTTACTTTCACCATAGGAATTATAAAGTTTATGTGGGAAACTTGAGGGAAAAAAACGTGGATAAAAAAATCCTGAAAAAAAGAGAATACTTCTAAACTTCCTGCTGGTCAGTTGGTATTGAATTTGATAGTAGACTATCAAAAAGGAGTTCTTGACAATATTAATAACAGTAACATCCGTTTGTTTATCACTTTGCCATTTGCAACTTTTCTTTCATTTTTGCATTTGTTAATAACAACTAACATTGCTGAGAGCTTTATGTGTATTATCTCATTTATCCCCCAACAACTCTATGAGGCAAATACTATTATTATCTCTACCTTACAGATGAAGAAATTGAGGCACAGAGCTGCTAAGTGACTTGCCGTAACATTGTTCAGGAGGTGTCAGAATAGGATCCTAACTCTACAACCTGTGCTCTTTACGCCTCTGCCTAAAAGAGCTCCCTGAGCCACCTGCTATTTATTTTCTTTCTGGATTCTGGGTTTCTGGCATGTCTTCAGCCTTACTCATAGTGATCCTATAGAGATCCTGGAGAATCATCCAGATTCTCCAGGTTGTAGTACCCCATCAAACACCTGCCCATGCATGGCAAATATGGTTTGAGTTTCTAAAATTTGAGTGTGCACCCAGGAAGCAAGAAGCAAATGGAACATCTCCTGAATCAACAGTGCAGATATTCCCTCTTGAAAATGACTTTTCCCTTTCCAGGCTCTCTGACTCCACAAAAGAAAGTGGAAAAGTTAAGCAGTGCCCAATAAATGTGTGTTATTGCCCCCTGCCTGAGTAATTTATCAGTTGCTGGAACTAACTTCAGAATTGCTCTGAGTCCATGTCATGTTACTCCTGGGAATGGGCTATTATAAAATATAAGATTCTGAATGTCTGTCATGCAGTTCCCCATGGCTGTGTTGCACAGGAGAGGTTGAATTAGGAAGTTAGAAATCTACTGTTTTCTAGGCCGGGCGCGGTGGCTCAAGCATGTAATCCCAGCACTTTGGGAGGCCGAGACGGGTGGATCACGAGGTCAGGAGATCGAGACCATCCTGGCTAACACGGTGAAACCCCGTCTCTACTAAAAATACAAAAACTAGCCGGGCGAGGTGGCGGGCGCCTGTAGTCCCAGCTACTCGGGAGGCTGAGGCAGGAGAATGGCGTAAACCCGGGAGGCGGAGCTTGCAGTGAGCTGAGATCCGGCCACTGCACTCCAGTCCGGGCGACAGAGCGAGACTCCGCCTCAAAAAAAAAAAAAAAAAGAAAGAAAAGAAATCTACTGTTTTCTGATTTTGGCTTCTTAGCTGAATGTAAATAAAACGATGGAATATAAAATGTAGAAAACGGCATTAACTTGATTAGGGGTCTTATTTGCATAAAAGAGTCTTTGAATCACAATTACCCTCTGGCTTTGGACCCAGCTTTTCTTGCCTTTCCTATTATCTGGTCCAAGGTCATTACTAAAAGGCTTCCTGTTTTGTGGAAGAGGACTTACTGAAATATTAATTTCATTGCCTCAAGTAGATTCATAATGTCTGGTCAATAACCTGAGGTTCTATCAGAATCACTAAGGTAAGAGTTATTTTTGATGCCTTTCGAAAGATGCTTCAGGAATTTGAGTAATAGGCAGCTAAAAGTTCAGTTTCATTTTACCTGTCTTTATGACAGAAATGAGCAGATCTCTTTACGTCCTTTGGTAATTACTGCAGTGAAACAACTGTAACTGGATAAGCTGCGTGTTCAAGGAGGTTTTTTAGTTTTGAAATTTTTTTTCATTAATTGTACTGTGAGTTTGAATTTTGATGTATAAGACTCTAGGAAAGAAGTGAACTTGTGACATTTAAAGCTTTGAAACATTTTCCTTTTCTTCTCCTTTTTAAAAAATACAGATAGAACTTGAATATTCAAGATTTTCTTGAATGTCTTTTCAGTTGGTAACTGCTTGTAACACAAAAGCTTGACTTACAATGCTGTTTTTTCTTGTTCTTTTGCAGCCATGGCTGTATGTGTAATTTAATCCAGTGTATTTAAAAGAAGTTGCATTCTTCAATGGTAGAGGTAAAAGCCCCCACTCTCCCTTAGTAGTAACTAATAGTAATACTTGCAAGCACAATTACTTGAAACAGAATAAGACCATAAATCAATCAATCAATCAATCAATCAATCAATCAACCCAAATCCCAAACTGTAATGGAAGGTTTTTGCATCAATGTAGGCAATAGCCTAAGGTCGTAACAGATACATTTTGAGCGAGTTTGGCTCATTTTATTGACATATTGTTTTGTCTGTTGTGAGTAGACATGCATATTCTTGGCTCAAATAATATATATCCTTTGACAAAAGCCAGCAACTTACTTACCTGTTCTCATTTTTGGAAATATCCTGGGACGTTATTTTATTGTTCTTTTCAGCTGGTTTTGCTCAGTGACTCAGTAGCTTTTTGCAGAACTGTTTTCCAGTCTATTTTATAATTCTCATCCTTGTAGAATCTCCCCATACCCCCGCCTCCTGCCACATTGCTGGAATCATTTCTGTTTTTACTTTGTAAAGCAGTTTGCTTAATGTCACAACAAAATAAAGCATGGATTAGAAACAGCATTGCAGTTTCAGACTTAATGCCTTTGTGACATCTCATTGCTATGCAAATGAGATTCAAGGAGGTCATCCCTTTAGCAGTTGCTCTAGCCCTGGTATCTACTTGATATTCGTTGGCCAAACTTACTAAGCATTCATTACTGAGCTATCCTGGGTGTTTAACTCTTTGTTAGCTTTGGACTTTCTATCTGAGGCTGCTGAGCTTAACAGCTCCTTCTTGGGAACTCCTCCTTATGAGTAAGGCTTTTCATTTCAGGGATCTCCTTGCAACTCTCTTTTGCTTCTTAGCATTACAGGTGCCTTAGGAAATGGAGTACTCATATTTAAAAGATACACTTAATTATATTCCAAGACAGTATTGCAAAAGCTCATTTGTGATGGGTTTCTTTGCTGTTTCAAGTATTTTTATGATTGCAGAATGCTCTATTTTTAGATAGATATTTTATTTACTTGCATCTGTGATGAGTTCTTAAAGATATTTCACAGAAAATGTGGGTCTGTGCTGGTAAATGTTCATGTAATACTTTTTTTAAAATTAAATTTTCTGTAATTCACATTTAACTTCATCTGATTGAGCAGATGTGTTAATAGTTACTCAAGATGGAGGGGTCCTATTTTAATTCAGTAAGAATCAACTACCTTTAGTGAATACAGAATATTGCTGGTGTTTCATTTGCTTAGTTAAAGGGTGTTATTTATCAGTCATTGGTCTGATAGATATTTTTATTTTAAAATATGCTTGTAAAAGTACAATTTTTTTAACATTCCCATTTGAATGAGCCTTTTGCAGTTTGAGAAACTTGCCATGTTTTAAATGGTTAACTAATTGAGTAATTATTCTCTTTATATTATTTTGATACAGCGGAGTTATTTTTACACACCTGCAGATACAAAGCTGTCAAGACACTGAGTTTGCACTGAGAGTTTGGCTAAAATAACTGCTAACTCAAGGAAAGCACACTTTACACTCTTATACTTGATATAAGAAAGCTTAGGAACTGGAAAGAAGGACATTCATCTTACACCATGATCTTTTACACATTGAGAAATAGAATGATGACATTGATGGCAAAGGTGATTTGAGCAACTATTGTATTTAACATTGAGAACTCTAGGATGAGAATTTGACTCTTTTCAAGGATTAAGAACACATCCCTGGATTAAGGTATTGAATCAAACAAAAAATTCTTTAAAGATGTTCCTTTAGACTTTTATAAACCAGACCTTTCCAAAGTGTCTTATCTGTCTACTGATGGTGAGGGACTGCTCAGACATCTGATAAAGACAGGTTATCTTGAATTCTGCTGAGAGAGGCATTACTCCTTCACAATCATGATAAAGTACAATAGAAAACTACTAGTGGTTGAAATAGTGGAACGGTATTTGAATGGCAACTTAAGTGCAATTTTTAAAGTAAAAGCTTAGAACCCCCCCTTTTTTTTGGTAGGATGTTTCATCTCCTATGCTGTTCTTCACTGACTCATAAATGTTCTCAGGAGCCTATTATACTGTGGAAGCTTGCTGGGTGCTAGGAGGTCAAGGAGATAAATAAATCACTGTTCTTGACCTCAAGGAGCTTAAGGTCCATGGATGAAATAAGGCCTATAGGCAATTATCAAGAGAGAAAAATTAATATTGCTGTAGTTCAGGTGTTCTGCTTGTTACATGAAAGTGTGTTTCTGAACTACCAGAGAATTGGTTTCATAACTGAATCTTATGGTCACCCCTGCAAATAGGACTTATATTCAGTGCTGGTGCATCCTGATATAGGAGCTGGGCATGAATTGTTATTCATAACTACTACTTAAAGAGTCAGAGTTCTGAGCTTGATGCTCTTGATCTGTCCTGGCAATTCGTATTTATCCAAGGAACAATTAGAAGGAAATGTTATTTTATTTAGTGGATATGTTCTAGGGAAAAAAAATGTGTACTTTTCAGAGTATTTTTTTTTTTAATTGTGGTAAAGTCTTTCACTTAAACTTTACAAGTTATTTTTTGTAAAGAAACAAATATAATTTATGAGTTGTACATTTGGGATTATGAAACAATGCTAGAAAAGTAAAATCGGGTAATAGTTGTATTCTTTTTGTAGATTATCCTAGTGCCTGGAAGCTGCCTGTTTCCTATTGTCTTCCTTTTTCCACCTAAACCAGTGTTGAGTACAAGAGCTGTTGAATTGAAATCAACCAATATTGAATACAATGAAAAGGGGAGACAAAGTTAAAGAGTATGTATTAGCTAAATTGGGATAAAGTCTGAATTTCATTTGTCTCTGCTGTCATTGTTTCCATTACCACAGATGATTCCATTGAATGTGTGCAGGCGTCGGTGAATTATAATAGCAGTTAAGTTTTCTTTTGGGGCTTTTGGGAAAAGTTTTAAAAATGAATTTCCTGAGAGTTAGATGGAAATGTTTTTTGCTGAAAGCCTTGATTTTTAAAAAAAATGACTTGCTTTATGTTTTAGGAAATTGTCTTTTTCCTAAATAGAAAACTTTCAGAAAAGTTTAAAAAAATTAATAGGTTAAACATTTTGCATCCTACCAAATTTATTGTTCTAGCAATCTGCTTTCTTGTTACAAAAGATACTGGTTAATAGAATGCTTCACACTGACTGTTGTCATCAGTGTTTGCAAATGCAACGTTAGAATTCTCCCTGGATCCTTGTCCTGATGATAGGATAAAATACTACCAGATGAGCCACAGTACTTTGGTTTGTGGTCTGGAGTTTGAACCATAATCCAAGGACTTTAGTTTTAGATGCAGATTCCAAACCATGAACTTTTCATTTGGGTATCATTTTTAAACAATGGAACCAATCTTTATTAAAATATTTTAAAATAGAAAGCTTCAACTATGTTATTACTCCTTGCATATAACAATTGATAAACATCAAAATTTAAGGAAAGAGCATCCAAATAAATTTAATGTCTTTCTTATTATTCATTATAATTCATATTCTAGTCAATTTCTTATATGCACACTTGATTAGAATGTTACTCTCTGCCTTACCACTCAACTAACTAGAGTCAGAATCTCTTTTTTGTGTGCGTATTTAGAAGAGAACCTTGAAGTAGTTTAACTCACAAAGACCATGCCCCTGTTAAATAACATCAGTACAGGGAGGAAAATTTTTGAAAGGTGAGATTTTGAGATTATCATATTTTCTTTTGCTATGTTTATATCATTGGTTCCCTGGCTGAACTTTGTGCTTCTTTTGGGCAGAAACCCTTTCAGTGCTCCTTTTATAACCCCTTTATGGGATTGCTAGATTGAGTACATAAAAATCTGGACTCCCAGTTAAATTTGAAAAACAACAACTAATTCTTTAGCACAAGTATGTCCCAAATATTGCACGAGACATATTTTATCTGGCAACTCGGCTCCTGCATGGATCACAGCTTACCCTATAAAAGGTATTGAGAAAGGTTTTGCTGAATGACTAAAAGAGTTTGCAGGTGGAAATATTCGGTAGTTAGTTGGAAATACTAATTTACAGCACAGTAGAACTTTAATCAGGAGTCACCAGTGCAGGCATCGGTGGTAACTAAAGTCCTGGAGATTGTCCAGGGTGATTGTATAGACCAGCAATTCTCAAACTTTAATGAGCATCCGAATCACTTGAAACATTTGTTAAAACATAGATTCCTATACCTAGTTCCATAATTTCTGGTTTAGTAGGCTTACGGTGGGGATTAAAAGTTGTATATCACATTATGGTTTTGATTTGCATTTCTCTAATGACCAATGATGATGAGCATCATCTCATGCCAGTTAGACTAGCAATCATTAAAAAGTCAGGAAACAACAGATGCTGGAGAGGATGTGGAGAAATAGCAACACTTTTACGCCGGTGGTGGGAGTGTAAATTAGTTTAACCGTTGTGGAAGACAGTGTGGTGATTCCTCAAGGATCTAGAACTAGAAATACCATTTGACCCAGCCATTCCATTACTGGGTATATACCCAAAGGATTATAAATCATTCTACTATAAAGACACATGCACACGTATGTTTATTGAAGCACTATTCACAATAGCAAAGACCTGGATCCAACCCAAATGCCCGTCAACGATAGACTAGAAAAAGAAAATGTGGCACATATACACCATGGAATACTATGCAGCCATAAAAAGGTTGAGTTCATGTCCTTTGCAGGGATATGGATAATGCTGGAAACCATCATTCTCAGCAAACTAACACAAGAATAGAAAACCAAACACCACATGTTCACACTCATAAGTGGGAACTGAACAATGAGAATACATGGACACAGGAAGGGGAATATCACATACCGGGGCTTGCTGGGGGGTGGGGGGCTAGGGGAGGGACAGCATTAGGAGAAATACCTAATGTAGATGACAGGTTGATTGATGGGTGCAGCAAACCACTGTGGCACATGTATACCTATATAACAAACCTGCACATTCTGCATATGTACCCCAGAACTTAAAGTATAATAAAAAAATGTATATCACACAAATTCCTAGATAATGTCAATGCTGCTGGTCTGGGACCACCCTTTGGGAGCCATTATGCAAGCTCTCTGGAGAGGGATTATCCAACATTTTCTGTAAAAGGACCAGACAGTAAATATTTTAGCCTTTGTGGGCCACACTGTCTCTATTACAACTATTCAGCTCTGTCTTTGTAGATTGAAAGCAGTCATACACAATATATGAATGAAGGGGCATGGTTATGTTTGAATAAAACTTTATTTGCAAAAACTGGCTACTGGCTGGATTTGGCCAGTGAGCTGTAATTTGTAACCCCTGCTTTAGAGTGAGAAAAGATGATAGTTGAGGACAGAACTTGAACATTTAGGTTTAAGAATTGGGCAGAGGAAAAGGAACCAGAGAAAGAACAATCTGTGCGATGGGGGAAGACCCAGGGTAGGGGAGTGTCTTGGAAGCCAAAGAATCAGATTTTCAAGAATGAAAGTGTGCGTCATTCTCATCTCCTGTCAGTAGAGTGATTAAGGATGAGGAAGTGGATGAACGCTGAAAGAGGCCATTGGACTTGGCAGTTAGGATGCCATGACTGACTGTTGACTGAGCAATTTCAGTGGATGTGGGGAAGGACCTCTGCCAGATGGCAGTGGATGGAGTGAAGAGGGAGGCTGAGGCAGCAAGTATTGAATACCCTTTTAAGAAGTTTGGCAGTAAAGGAAAGGGGAGGTGGTTGAAGTTGAAGCTTAAGGAGAAAGTTGGGTGCAGGAAGGTTTTTATGTGGCTACGAGGTAAACAAATGTGTCTGTAGGCAGAGAGGAGAGGGCTGGTAGAAATGGGAGCCTGAGCTTCAGATGCATTGTCTCCTGTGCATCATCTGAAAAGGGAACAGATGAAAATGTAGGAGAGGAGGGATAATTAAATGAGAAAAATTCTTCAAAGAAACAGGATGGGAAAAGATAGTGTGCAGCTGATATACCTTGGACTGGAAAAGGGGAACTATTTGCTCTAAGACAAAGAGGGGATATGGATCCTTTCAGCAGGAGGAGGAGGAGAAGGAAGAAGGTGACTGACTTTCTAACTAATTAAGTAGGCAGCTAGGCTAGACTGACGTGATTGTGGAAAAGGTAGAGATTCTAAGGAAATTGATGAAGGTTTGGAGCAGGCAATGTGGCAGCAAGTATACCAAATGTAAGTACAAAGTTTACCAGGCAGCACCAGGGGCTGTGTTGGGGTTAGAGCTCATATCTTAGAACACATACATTACACTGTTACATGGAACTTCCTGTAGTCCACAGCAACCTGGGTACTATGGAAAACAAAACATAGGGGTTACTGAGAGTTGCAGGTTGTCAAGAGATGTGGGTTGGAACAGTATGAAATGATGTAATTTAAGATGCTCATGAATGGGAAAATTGAGGAAAACTAGGTGGAGAAAGAAATGAAACTAAGACTGATACATTTGTCACAGGTCAAAGGACTAGAACTCTTGGTAAAAGTCAACCAGTTTAGAGGGAGCTCTAAGGGAGTTGAAGAGGTAGAAGGATTGGAAATTATTAGAGAGGTTGGGATGTCTCAGTGATTCCAGAGATGTGGCAGTTCCAAGGAATGACAAGGGTCTGGGGTGTGGCTGTGGAATTAGGCTCCTGATGTGGAGTTGAATGAGTGTTGTCAGGAATATATGTGAGTGTGTTGGGTAGGTTAGCAGGGTAGACCTTGAACTCACACACGATGGCAAAATAAAGAAGGCTCTTGCCTTACCTGATCCTGTATCTGCCTTAGCCTTGGATACATGGCTGAGCCTTGAAACCATGTCTTTGTTTTTGTTTTTGTTTTTTGTAGGACTCCCAAATCCCTGCTCCTTTTTGTGTTCTTTTGCCCTTGCTGGGTGTGACGTGCCTCTTCTGCAACTGCTGAAGTAATTCACCACACGTTTTCACTCTGTCCTCATTTTTTCCACCTGGCAGAAGCATGAAGAAAGATTACAGACACATGGGATACCTCTGTGTTGGTAACTTAAACTTCTGTGACTATCCCTTCCAAATCAGAAGGGAGTCCTTTTTCAATTTCCTCTATAAAAGAGAGAGCAAGTCTGTCTTCCTACCAAGCATTACCAGTTGTTAGGCACTGATGAACATTTGCTGGCAAACTCAACTCTGTATTATGGCTGACTTCTTTGAGGAAGCCTGCCTATTGTAAGATGTTTAGGTTCACCTGTTTTTTTTTTTTATATTCAAGCTTCTGATTTCCAGTTTCAGATTACCTCCTAAAAATGAACTAGATCCCTTTCCATTAAAAAATGCAAGTCCTTAGGGCACTGTGGCATGAGCCTGTTGTCACAGCTTCTCAGTAGGCTGGTGCTAGAGAATTGCTTGAGTCCGGGAGTTTGAGGCTGTAGCGTGCTGTGCTCATACCTGTGAATGGTACTGTACTCTAGCCTGGGTAACACAGCAAGACCCTGTCTCAAATAAAGCAAGTTCATGTAGATAATAACTTTAACATTAAATAAGAATAACATTTAAATGAACACTTAAGAAGGATTTTTAAAAAATAATTAAAATGGTTTCCCCATAGAGGATTCAACTTTCAAAAGGAATTTCTTCCTATTGCCCTAATCTTTCCTTTTTCCTTCATTCGTACTATGCTAACATTTTCTTTCACCCACAGAAAAGAGAGCTATGTTTTAAATTCATCTTTGAAGCCTTTTTTTTTTTTTTTTTTTTGTAAGAATGGCTGCATTTATATCTCAAACTCTCATGTATCAGTTGGAAAAATCAGAGAAAATGAATTGGAAGAGTATATCATTTTTAGTATTTGAATCAACACATCTCACACTAGATTTCATGTCTCATACAGATGGCATTACCCTCTGCATATTTTTCCTTCGGTTTGGAATTGCCAAAGGAAAGATGCAAATATGAAAGGTAATGGATGTTGGAGAAAGATTATTAGAATAGCTGTCAGATGTTATAAATACCATATCTGTATTGCTAGGACGCATAAAAGTTTACCCTTTGACTAAATCTGTGCAGAAAAATTTACCCTGTCCTTGCCACCCATCAGCACTTTGAGAATGCAAACATTAAGAAAAAAAAATTTTAATTTGTTTTAAAATTACCCCCAATTTTCTTTCTTTATATTGTCATTGTGGAAAATAGTAGATATTGGAAAAAGAGAGAGAAGCAACTGATAGGAACAATACTTGGAGTTCAAGCATAAGATCTCAAAACTTAACATATCAAAATGACACACTCACATATATTTCAGTAAGACATACAGTTTCCTGTTAAAATTACCTGGCCCATACAGACAATTCCCAAGGGGCAGAATAAATTCCAAACAAATAGCTACATTAATGATCTGGAAAAGATTAAGAATCATGGAACTTGAGGACTGGAAGAAACTTTAGAATGAATCTGGTTTAATCTTTTCTTACAGATAGGTTGAGGTTCAGAGAGGGTGAATGGATTACTTAGGATCACACAACTAAGTAGGGCTAGAATCCAATATTCTAACATCTGAATTCTGTGGCCCATCACAAATTGGCCATCTAAATTTCAGCATTTTAACATTGATAACATTTAAGGGTAAATTTTAAGGTTGGGGTGGCCATTTTAAAACATTTATTTGTGATTTAAAAGTAAGTTAAAGTACCTGCATTTTGTTCATGAAATATGGGAACATTTTGACAGCTGCATCACTCTGGAAACAGACGTCATTACCTCAGATGAACTTGCAGGGAGTAACTGAGATGAAAACGATGATCAGAAGGGGAATGGGAGATTGTGATAAGGCAGCCCATGTTTGTGTGTACAGACTCACCACCTGTGACTTAGGAGAAGGAAAACGCAGAAGCACGTGCAGTCTGAAATGTGTCTCTCACTCATCAATCAGTGTTTATCAGAATTGGAGGTCTTAGCAAGTGAACTGAATGCTTTCAATCCAGGCATGTCAGTGGTTGCCATCGACCAAGGGTTCTGTCACACCTGCCTGCTTTTCTTTCTTTTTCTCTTTACTTCATTACATATTGATTGACTTGGATTTTACAAGTTCATAAATCACCTTCTTTTAAGAGGCTTCTCGGCTTTTGTGTGCTTAGACTTGAGAGTACTGGGAAAGATTGATACTCGTATCACAGTAACAAAGAACTTCATATTCCCTCCTTCAGCTTCATATGCAAAAGTGAAGTATCAAAAGAGAGTGTCATTATGAAGAAATAGATTTAAAGACAGTGCAAACGCCTTATAAAAACCTGAAGTGCCAGCAGCAAACCCTCCTCCATCTGATGGAAGCTCTTGTGTTACACCCATGAAGTCATTGGAGAGAGCTTGAGAGACTTTACAACCAAGAAAAGGATTTAATATTAACTACATAATGAAATGCCACTCTTGCAAATAATTGCAGATATTATTACCTGATTGCAAATCTATAATTCTGGTGTAAGATAGAATAGACTTTCATCTGTCATAAAGTGCTTGCCTGTGGTGGAAAAATAGATGAGGTGATATGTATCATTTCTTTCACTCTTGAACTTTTCTGGTTGTAATAATTTTAGGAGTTGAAGTCTTATTGTTATTATTTTTATTTAAAAAGATTAATTTCTCTCTGCCCTGGACATTTTAAATTCTTTTACAGATGAATCCTAAACGATTTGTTTCTTATTGTTTATAGATATGAAGTGGTACATAAATTCTGCAAGGATATTTTTCTATTTTTAGCATCTAAGTTTTTAATTATAATATAAACCAATTATATGACATTTTAAATTCTTGTTTGGTAGGTGGATCTTAAAACATTCATTTCTTGCTATTTACAGATACAAACTGGCATATGAACACTGAAGGGAGAGTATTCTATTTTTAACATCTAAGCATTTTTATTATAATATAAACCAGTAATAGAGTTTCTATTTTTTTATGGAAAGGCCTATACAGTTGTACAATATTAATGCCCAGTGTCTTCTTAAATAACAAGTCAGTCAACTTTATAGATTGGTAGTCCAGTATTAGCAACAAAAATTATATTCCAAGCAGTGTTTAACAACGGATTTAATTTGGAGGTATTTGGTAATTCCTTTCTGAATTAATTTCTGACAGCCAGTTTAATACATCAGAAGAGAAAAAGAAAGCAAAACTGCCTTCGAGAATGTCTGTAATTATTAGAGCTGGCTTCTGAAGAACTGCTAAACTCTTACACGTGAGAAGTGGCTTATTCTGGAGGGACTGTGCTTTGAAAGAGAAAAACAATTGAGACTTGAGAAGGAGGTCTCTGAAACAATTTCCACTTTAGTGCTTCAGAACCATTGCTTGTATTTTCTCTGTAAGGGTAAGGCAGGAAGAGGACAAGAAATGTTCTGGGAATAGCTGTCATTTCTTAGTGGAGTTTGCAAACAGAATTTATAGGCATAAGTGTGTCTTTTGCACCAGTTTAGTAAAATGACATCCGCTCTCACAATGTTGCTACAGAAAGTCAAATCAATGGAATGATGTGATAAAGATAGTCATATTTACTGTGGATCAGTCAAATTCTATGGTACATGTGGTGTTTTCTTAGGATACTTTTAGTAAATATACAGATTCAGAAAAGTTCCCTTTGAGCCAGAATAAAAACATTCAAGTCCTTCAGCAATAATAAGCATTGCTATTAATTAAAAGCTGACTATTCACCAGATACTGTGCTAGGTACTATCTAGATAGTCTGATCAGCTTCATTGCTTCTGAGGTAGGTTCTGTCATCCATCTTTACAGATGAAGACCTTGAGCCTAAGGTAGGTTACCACACTTGTTGGTGGGCTCACACAAGTGATAGAACCTAAATGTGTTTTAGTTCATTATCTTCCTTAAAAACTATGGTATAAGTAATGTTATATATAATGCATCCAATTATTTGTCTTAATTTCTTTAGAAACATTTAGAATGTGACAGGCAAAGAAAAAAAAAGCAGGTACTTAGTTCTTAAAACACTTGAAAATAATTGATGAAGTGATTGAAATAAAATTGCCTCACGATGATCTGACTGTAGATTTTTCCACAACCAGTTATTTTTCCTATTTTAGTTTTCTTACCTTTCACTTCTCCAATAATACGCTTATAAGCTTCAAATTTATTTTAGCATTAATTGAAGTAGAAATGTAGTTTAAAAATAATAAATTTACTGGGAAAAGACCCATGAGTTATATTTTATAATTATGAATGACTTTTGCATTGATTGATTGAATAAATAAGAAATTTGAGTGCCTACTTCTAGCCAGGCTTTCTCAAGCCCTGGGAGTATATGATGAACAAGACAGACAATGTCTCACTCCCATGAAGCTTATAGTTTTTTGAGGAAAGAGATAATAAATGAATAAGCAAGATCTTACTTACTTTTACCCATTATTTTAAGTTACCCGTGATCCAGAAAGGCCCTATCAGCAAGTTGAGTGTATGTTGAAAGTGCTATTAGTATGCTTGGGAAACCATATCTTTTCTTCTATTTTGCTTTAACAGGCCCAAAAGTTCTACACAAGCCAACTTTTGGTTACTCTTAGAGATGTTTAGGTTATCTGGGCCTCTGTGTTACTCCATTTTCAACTGTTACCATGTCATGACTTAGCAAGGTTGGAATGCCTTGAGCTGTTAAGAAATGTGTGAGGAATGGAAGCTGCTTGGCAAGCTGGAGCCTCTGCAGAGGCGCTGTGGAGTCAACACCCACACATCAGAGAAGAATGAAGTGTCAGAGGGGAAAATGCAGAGAACTAATTTAGCAACTTTGCCTAACACTAGCTTTTTGCACAACCCTTGGAATTGAGAGCTCTTTCTATTAAGTTGTGTGTCTGCATGAAGGAAGGTCAATGGAATGGAATGAGAAGTGAAATCCTTTGGGTTTAACTGACTTTTGTTTGTGAGCATCTCGACCACACTAACAAACCATACTGGTTAGTGTGACCAGTATGACATGGTTATGCTGACATGGTTAAACAGCTGTAGAGCTAGGACCATTATGACCATTTCATAGGAATTGTACGCTTACAGTTCTTCTTTGAGATAACATCAAAGAGAGAACAGTCTTTCCCTACATCTTGTTAACAGAGAACCTCAAAGAATTTACTTGGCTGCAAGCACTGTATTGGAACCATGTATCCTTTCCTTACATTTTCGTTTCATTTCCTTTTATTTCTACTGTTGTGCCTTGGCCCTGTCCACAGTCACTTGCTGGTGTGAAAGCTGTTTCTAACGCAGAGTTCCCTATGCTGGCTGTGCATCAGAATCAGGGGAGCTCTAAAAGACAGATTTACAAATCCCACTGACTTAGGCCACTTACTTGGCAAAGAATAAGCAAGTAACTGCAGCTAGACACTCCTCCAGTAGCAATATGACTAATTATTTCTCTATGAAGCCCCACCAGCAAAACTGCTGAAAAGGCATCTCTTCATCAGCCCCCGTCCTCCCCTCCTGCCCTCTAGAACTTTGGGTAGGGAGGAATGCATTGCAGATATTCCATTTTGCTTTTCCTAGGCTGCTTGACTATCACACTGAGACCACTAATAAAACTTGGGTACCTCCTGCTCCTCTTACAGTTATTGCCACCCCTTCCTTTTACTGCTGCCTTTTGCTTGAATCAGGCAGTATTTTGCAGGCTCACTTGCCTCTCTCCCATTGCCCAGGGTGCCTTGCAGTGAGCCTTTTCTTTCCTTTGGGCAGTGCTGGGAGGCCCTAGGCAGGACCCTCACAAGTCTGGCCAAGTTTCTTGCTGTAATGCTGAAGCTGGTTCTCCCTTTTCCCTGTTACTGAGTGGAGCTAAAAAAAAAAAAATGCATCTACTCAGAGGGAGCAAAACAAGTTCATCACACCGTGTACCCAACCTTCCACTCTTCCATCTCTGGGGTGCCTTCTCCTCCCCTTCCTCCTACCAATGTGGTCTAGATTCGAGCCCTCCTCTTTTTGGGGGTTCTCTTCAGTTGATCGATCCTCCACTTGGTATATTTAGCCATGTAAAACACTAACTTCCTAGTGATCAGCACTGCCCTTTGTTCTTAATATGATTTGCTTATTTCCTGGATTTCCGTTCTGAGCTGTTCCTCTGTGGAATGGGCCTTGGTGCTTTCACTTGCCAAGAGCACCTAGGACGTATTTATTGGCTCTTTGGAAAGGAAACCAACTGGAAAGCTTAAGTATGTGGGATTTATAGAGAGCATTTCTTCACAGTAACTCAGGTTTCTTTTAATATGAAGCAATACTATTTTTAGTCAAAATTTTAACTGTGGTTTAGTCATATTTTTTCTCCCCAGTATTTTTTTAAAAGGTGAGTTTTAAGAAAGTCAGATTTTGTGAGGAATTTGTTTACTGCAGAAACATCCAAGGTAAATGGTCCAGGATGAGAGCAGATTCACTGAGTTATAGAATCTTCAGTTGGAAAAGATCACATTGCAAATTCCTAAATCACTTGGAGATTTGATTCACTTGGATGTGGATACTTACTAATTCAAATCAGTTATCAGTAGTTCTCTAAACTTGTAAAGAAAAAGCATTGTTTATTGCATTGCATTGAAATCCTCCATAGAAGCTCCAAATTCGAAGCAGATAAAAGCAGAACTTCTCTGGTTGCAGGGGAATGAAGCACCACACTCTGATGGGCTCTGGGTTAAGAGTTTTTGCATCATCCTCGTCCTTTCTACCCAGTATGCTGTGCTACGTAAAAGGTAGAGGCAACATAGAAGCCCAGCAACACTGCCTTCTGTCATCTGTTAAAATTGTACACCCTCTTTCACACCAGGGGCTGTGTTCTCCACAGCCAAATATGGACAAGGAGACAAGATTTAAGAAATGTTGATATCCTGAGAAATCTCGCAGAAGGAGCCAAGATTCTGAATTAATCAGAGATAAGTTTTATTTTATTCACCAGACTGTTACAAAGATAAAAAGCTGTATTAATGCATCTTAGAAAGATTTTAAAGGGCAGTGTGTGTAAAAAGTTTCACACAGTTTAAGATCCTGCTGGCTGGAAATCTTAACCCTCTCCACTGAGCATTTGAGAAAATTAGGACATTTTTATATATTAAAACTTTCAAATCATTAGGTAGTGGGGAGCCTCGGATAAATTCCAAACTAATTTTTGATGTTAGGCTAGAAAGTAGAGAGCTACTTATAACTTGTTACCCTATGGAAACTTTACTCCTAGGAGTCACAGAGAGCCAGGGTGAGGTGAGGGGAGGATTGATAGCCATCTTTCATTGTTATTATTATTTTAACTTTTTTTTTTTTTGAGGTGAGGTTTCACTCTTGTCACCTAGGCTGGAGTGCAATGGCGTGATCTCGGCTCACTGCAACCTCCCCATTCCAGGTTCAAGCATTTCTCCTGCCTCAGCCACCCGAGTAGCTGGGACTATAGGCACCTGCCACCATGGCCAGCTAATTTTTGTATTTTTAGTAGAAATGGGTTTTCACCATGTTAGCCAGGCTGATCTTGAACTCCTGACCTCAGGTAATCTGCCTTCCTCAGCCTCCCAAAATGCTGGGATTACAGGTGTGAGGCACCTCACCCAGCCACTCATTGTTATTTTTTAACATCAGCAATTGGATGAACATTTCTACTAAGCAGGAAACATATCCAAAATTTACGGCAGCAAATATAGTAGCTACTTTGCCCTTGCAGAAGCTATAGCTAGAGTTAACTCTTACTAATGTCCCTCTAAAGAGCATGAGAGGTTTGTACCCTGACCCTTCACACCCAAGTGGCTACCCCTGCTGTGTCCCCTCACAGGCCCCTCCCTGGGTTTGCAGCAGTGATCCCGACTTTATGTAATAATTATTAGCATACTTTTAACTTTAGTTGAAAATATTTTAATTAATTAGATAATTTTTATTTTAGAGTTGGTTTGTTTGTTTTTTGAGATGGAATCTTGCTCTGTCCCCCAGGCTGGAGTGCAGTGGTGCCATATGGACTCACTGCAAGTGCCGCCTCCTGGGTTCACGCCATTCTCCTGCCTCAGCCTCCCAGGTAGCTGGGACTACAGGCGCCGCCACCATGCCCAGCTAATTTTTTGTATTTTTAGTAGAGACGGGGTTTCACCGTGTTCGCCATAATGGTCTCGATCTCCTGACCTCGTGATCTGCCTGCCTCAGCCTCCTAAAGTGCTGGGATTACAGGCGTGAGCCACAGCGCCCGGCCTTTTTTTTTTTTTTTTTTTTTTTTTTATAGAAAAACTCTCAGTAGCTTACAAACACCTTGTGGGCAAATACAACATTTGTCTACCTCATTATTGGATACTCACTCCGTAGCACAGTGCTTGCTATAGTGTATGGACTCACTACATAAAAGCATATTAAATATATGAATGACTGATTGAATCACTGAGGAAACAATCAGATTTCTACATTTTCACCAGCGGAGGGGAGCCATTACGGGCACTCTGAATATTAAGGAGGCATTCTAATAGAGTAGGTAAGAAGATACTGCTCTGAACTGGGTCTTCCGGTGCCAGTCTTCAGCTGCTGGGATGTTGCAATTTTCCTAACCTTTCTGTGCTTCAGTGTCCTCTGCAAAGAGGGGATAAGAGTAACACCTGCCCTATAGAATTTTATGGCAATGAAATGGAGTCTGGCACAAGTGCTCAACATTTGAGGGAAAGGGTCCATATGAATGAACCGGCTCTAAAACTAAGTAAAGGAAAAATTCCATGTCATTCATATTTCACAGTCGCGAAGAGGTTAACAGGGCCTTTGTTATGACAAAGATGTCAGGAGTGGCTGAAACCAGAAACAGCATTCATTGCCCAAATAGTTGAAATGTGGAGGTGACATCTACCCCATGACAGAGAGAAAATTAAGTAAAACTAGAGTGTTGTGCTTGCTGTAAATATCCTTAGCTTTCTGTGAAAAACTGTTCTAAAAAGCACAAAAATCTGTCATTCTTATCAAGATATTGAAGTCTGATAATAGGTAAAACTTAGTTGCTGAGTCTAAATAACACTGAATACCTATGGCTGTTTTTTTCAGCTCTCCTTTTATTGTTTCTCTTTGATGTAGGATCTAGCTTTTGGCACAGTAAATAGGTTCTTTATGGAATAGGACATGGAGTTCCAGAAGGGAAATGGGTGTTCAGAGAAGATCACCCTTAAACGAGTACACACTGTTTAATCTACACACATTATTATTACTATTTTTTTTTTGAGATGGAGTCTTGCTCTGTCGCCCGGGCTGGGGTGCAGTGGCCGGATCTCAGCTCACTGCAAGCTCCGCCACCTGGGTTTACGCCATTCTCCTGCCTCAGCCTCCCGAGTAGCTGGGACTACAGGTGCCCGCCACCTCACACAGCTAGTTTTTTGTATTTTTTTTTTTTAATTATACTTTAAGTTCTAGGGTACATGTGCATAACGTGCAGGTTTGTTACATATGTATACCTGTGCCATGTTGGTGTGCTGCACCCATCAACTCGTCAGCACCCATCAATTCATCATTTATATCAGGT
>NC_045446.1:82155966-82218661 GCF_002776525.5 Piliocolobus tephrosceles
GCCATACTGTTTTCCATAATGGTTGAACTAGTTTACAATCCCACCAACAGTGTAAAAGTGTTCCTATTTCTCCACATCCTCTCCAACACCTGTTGTTTCCTGATTTTTTAATGATTGCCATTCTAACTGGTGTGAGATGGTATCTCATTGTGGTTTTGATTTGCATTTCTCTGATGGCGAGTGATGATGAGCATTTTTTCATGTGTCTGTTGGCTGTATGAATGTCTTCTTTTGAGAAATGTCTGTTCATATCCTTTGCCCACTTTTTGATGGGGTTGTTTGTTTTTTTCTTGTATATTTGTTTGAGTTCTTTGTAGATTCTGGAAATTAGCCCTTTGTCAGATGAGTAGATTGCAAACATTTTCTCCCATTCTGTAGGGAGCCTGTTCACTCTGATGGTAGTTTATTTTGCTGTGCAGAAGCTCTTTAGTTTAATGAGATCCCATTTGTCAATTTTGGCTTTTGCTGCCGTTGCTTTTGGTGTTTTAGACATGAAGTCCTTGCCCATGCCTATGTCCTGAATGGTACTACCTAGATTTTCTTCTAGGGTTTTTATGGTAATAGGTCTAACATTTAAGTCTCTAATCCATCTTGAATTATCTTTGTATAAGGAGTAAGGAAAGGATCCAGTTTCAGCTTTCTACTTATGGCTAACCAATTTTCCCAGCACCATTTATTAAATAGGGGATCCTTTCCCCATTTCTTGTTTTTGTCAAGTTTGTCAAAGATCAGATGGTTGTAGATGTGTGGTATTATTTCTGAGGACTCTGTTCTGTTCCATTGGTCTATATCTCTGTTTTGGTACCAGTACCATGCTGTTTTGGTTACTGTAGCCTTGTAGTATAGTTTGAAGTCAGGTAGCGTGACGCCTCCAGCTTTGTCCTTTTGACTTAGGATTGTCTTGGCAATGCGGGCTCTTTTTTGGTTCCATATGAACTTTAAAGCAGTTTTTTCCAATTCTGTGAAGAAACTCATTGGTAGCTTGATGGGGATGGCATTGAATCTATAAATTACCTTGGGCAGTATGGCCATTTTCACGTTATTCATTCTTCCTATCCATGAGCATGGTATGCTCTTCCATTTGTTTGTGTCCTCTTTGATTTCACTGAGCAGTGGTTTGTAGTTCTCCTTAAAGAGGTCCTTTACATCCCTTGTAAGTTGGATTCCTAGGTATTTTATTCTCTTTGAAGCAATTGTGAATGGAAGTTCATTCCTGATTTGGCCCTCTGTTTGTCTGTTACTGGTGTATAAGAATGCTTGTGATTTTTGCACATTAATTTTGTATCCTGAGACTTTGCTGAAGTTGCTTATCAGCTTAAGATTTTGGGCTGAGACAATGGGGTTTTCTAAGTATACAATCATGTCATCTGCAAACAGGGACAATTTGACTTCTTCTTTCCTATCTGAATAACCTTGATTTCTTTCTCTTGCCTGATTGCCCTAGCCAGAACTTCCAACACTATGTTGAATAGGAGTGGTGAGAGAGGGCATCCCTGTCTTGTGCCAGTTTTCAAAGGGAATTTTTCCAGTTTTTGCCCATTCAGTATGATATTAGCTGTGGGTTTGTCATAAATAGCTCTTATTATTTTGAGGTACGTTCCATCAATACCGAATTTATTGAGCGTTTTTAGCATGAAGGGCTGTTGAATTTTGTCAAAAGCCTTTTCTGCATCTATTGAGATAATCATGTGGTTCTTGTCTTTGGTTCTGTTTATATGCTGGATTACGTTTATTGATTTGTGAATGTTGAACCAGCCTTGCATCCCAGGGATGAAGCCCACTTGATCATGGTGGATAAGCTTTTTGATGTGCTGCTGAATCCGGTTTGCCAGTATTTTATTGAGGATTTTTGCATCGATGTTCATCAGGGACATTGGTCTAAAATTCTCTTTTTTTGTTGTGTCTCTGCCAGGCTTTGGTATCAGGATGATGCTGGCCTCATAAAATGAGTTAGGGAGGATTCCCTCTTTTTCTATTGATTGGAATAGTTTCAGAAGGAATGGTACCAACTCCTCCTTGTACCTCTGGTAGAATTCGCCTGTGAATCCATCTGGTCCTGGACTTTTTTTGGTTGGTAGGCTATTAATTATTGCCTCAATTTCAGAGCCTGCTATTGGTCTATTCAGGGATTCAACTTCTTCCTGGTTTAGTCTTGGGAGAGTGTAAGTGTCCAGGAAATTATCCATTTCTTCTAGATTTTCTAGTTGATTTGCGTAGAGGTGTTTATAGTATTCTCTGATGGTAGTTTGTATTTCTGTGGGGTCGGTGGTGATATCCCCTTTATCATTTTTTATTGCGTCTATTTGATTCCTCTCTCTTTTCTTCTTTATTAGTCTTGCTAGCGGTCTGTCAATTTTGTTGATCTTTTCAAAAAACCAACTCCTGGATTCATTGATTTTTTGGAGGGTTTTTTGTGTCTCTATCTCCTTCAGTTCTGCTCTGATCTTAGTTATTTCTTGCCTTCTGCTAGCTTTTGAATGTGTTTGCTCTTGCCTCTCTAGTTCTTTTAATTGTGATGTCAGAGTGTCAATTTTAGATCTTTCCTGCTTTCTCTTGTGGGCATTTAGTGCTATAAATTTCCCTCTACATATTGCTTTAAATGTGTCCCAGAGATTCTGGTATGTTGTATCTTTGTTCTCACTGGTTTCAAAGAACATCTTTATTTCTGCTTTCATTTCGTTATGTAGCCAGTAGTCATTCAGGAGCAGGTTGTTCATTTTCCATGTAGTTGAGTTGTTTTGATTGAGTTTCTTAGTCCTGAGTTCTAGTTTGATTGCACTGTGGTCTGAGAGACAGTTTGTTATGATTTCTGTTCTTTTACATTTGCTGAGGAGTGCTTTACTTCCAATTATGTGGTCAGTTTTGGAATAAGTGTGATGTGGTGCTGAGAAGAATGTATATTCTGTTGACTTGGGGTGGAGAGTTCTATAGATGTCTATTAGGTCCTCTTGGTGCAGAGATGAGTTCAATTCCTGGATATCCTTGTTAACTTTCTGTCTCGTTGATCTGTCTAATGTTGACAGTGGAGTGTTGAAGTCTCCCATTATTATTGTATGGGAGTCTAAGTCTCTTTGTAAGTCTCTAAGGACTTGCTTTATGAATCTGGGTGCTCCTGTATTGGGTGCATATATATTTAGGATAGTTAGCGCTTCCTGTTCAATTGATCCCTTTAGCATTATGTAATGGCCTTCTTTGTCTCTTTTGAGCTTTGATGGTTTAAAGTCTGTTTTATCAGAGACTAGGATTGCAACCCCTGCTTTTTTGTGTTCTCCATTTGCTTGGTAGATCTTCCTCCATCCCTTTATTTTGAGCCTATGTATGTCTCTGCATGTGAGATGGGTCTCCTGAAGACAGCAGACTGATGGGTCTTGACTCTTTATCCAGTTTGCCAGTCTGTGTCTTTTAATTGGAGCATTTAGTCCATTTACATTTAAGGTTAATATTGTTACGTGTGAACTTGATCCTGCCATTATGATATTAACTGGTTATTTTGCTCATTAGTTGATGCAGTTTCTTCCTAGGCTCGATGGTCTTTACATTTTGGCATATTTTTGCAATGGCTGGTACCGGTTGTTCCTTTCCATGTTTAGGGCTTCCTTCAGGGTCTCTTGTAAGGCAGGCCTGGTGGTGACAAAATCTCTAAGCATTTGCTCATCTGTAAAGAATTTTATTTCTCCTTCACTTATGAAACTTAGTTTGGCTGGATATGAAATTCTGAGTTTAAAATTCTTTTCTTTAAGAACGTTGAATATTGGCCCCCACTCTCTTCTGGCTTGTAGAGTTTCTGCCGAGAGATCTGCTGTCAGTCTGATGGGCTTCCCTTTGTGGGTAACCCGACCTTTCTCTCTGGCTGCCCTTAAGATTTTTTCCTTCATTTCAACTTTGGTGAATCTGGCAATTATGTGTCTTGGAGTTGCTCTTCTGGAGGAGTATCTTTGTGGCGTTCTCTGTATTTCCTGAATTTGAATGTTGGCCTGCCCTGCTAGGTTGGGGAAGTTCTCCTGGATGATATCCTGTAGAGTGTTTTCCAATTTGGTTCCATTTTCCCCCTCACTTTCAGGCACCCCAATCAGACGCAGATTTGGTCTTTTTACATAATCCCATACTTCTTGCAGGCTTTGTTCATTTCTTTTTCTTCTTTTTTCTTTTGGTTTCTCTTCTCACTTCATTTCATTCATTTGATCCTCCATCTCTGATACTCTTTCTTCCAGTTGATCGAGTCGGTTACTGAAGCTTGTGCATTTGTCACGTATTTCTCGTGTCATGGTTTTCATCTGTGTCATTTCGTGTATGACCTTCTCTGTATTAATTAGTCTAGCTGTCAATTCTTCCACTCTTTTTTCAAGATTTTTAGTTTCTTTGCGCTGGGTACGTAATTCCTCCTTTAGCTCTGAGAGGTTTGATGGACTGAAGCCTTCTTCTCTCATCTCGTCAAAGTCATTCTCTGACCAGCTTTGATCCGTTGCTGGCGATGGGCTGTGCTCCTTTGCAGGGTGAGATGCACTCTTATTTTTTGAATTTCCAGCTTTTCTGCCCTGCTTTTTCCCCATCTTTGTGGTTTTATCTGCCTCTGGTCTTTGATGATGGTGACGTACTGATGGGGTTTTGGTATAGGTGTCCTTTCTATTTGATAGTTTTCCTTCTGACAGTCAGGACCCTCAGCTATAGGTCTGTTGGAGATTGCTTGAGGTCCACTCCAGACCCTGTTTGCCTGGGTATCAGCAGCAGAGGTTGCAGAAGATAGAATATTGCTGAACAGCGAGTGCACCTGTCTGATTCTTGCTTTGGAAGCTTCCTCTCAGGGGTGTACTCCACCCTGTGAGGTGTGGGGTGTCAGACTGCCCCTAGTGAGGGATGTCTCCCAGTTAGGCTACTCAGGGGTCAGGGACCCAGTTGAGCAGGCAGCCTGCCCCTTCTCAGATCTCAACCTCCATGTTGGGAGATCCACTGCTCTCTTCAAAGCTGTCAGACAGAGTCGTTCGCGTCTGCACAGGCCTCTGCTGCTTCCCCTGTTATTTTTTAGCTGTGCCCTGTCCCCAGAGGCGGAGTCTACAGAGACAGGAAGGTTTCCTTGAGCTGCTGTGAGCTCCACCCAGTTCGAGCTTCCCAGCGGCTTTGTTTACCTACTTAAGCCTCAGCTATCGCGGGTGCCCCTCCCCCAGCCTTGCTGCTGCCTTGCAGTTAGATTGCCGCAGACTGCTATCTTAGCCAGGAGGGAGGCTCCGTGGGCGTGGGACCCCCCCAGCCATGTATGGGATATATTCTCCTGGTGTGCCAGTGTGCTTACAGTGCAGTATTGGGGTGGGAGTTACCCGATTTTCCAGGTGTTGTGTGTCTCAGTTCCCCTGGCTAGGAAAAGGGACTCCCTTCCCCCTCGCGCTTCCCAGGTGAGGCGATGCCTCGCCCTGCTTCAGCTCTCGCTGGTCAGGCTGCAGCAGCTGACCAGCACCGATTGTCCAGCACTCCCGAGTGAGATGACCCCAGTACCTCAGTTGAAAATGCAGAAATCACCGGTCTTCTGTGTCGCTCGCGCTGGGAGATGGAGACTGGAGCTGTTCCTATTCGGCCATCTTGCTCCGCCCTCCTGTTCTGGATTTTTCCTATGTGGTTTTATTATGCTGAGGTAGTTTCCTTCTAATCTTCATTTATTGAGTGCAAATTATAGGCAAGCAACACTCAGTTTCCCTGCCCTTCCTCCTGTCTTCAGAGAAACTCTAGTTTTTTGTATTTTTTAGTAGAGATGGGGTTTCACCATGTTAGCCAGGATGGTCTCGATCTCCTGACCTCATGATCCACCCGTCTCGGCCTCCCAAAGTGCTGGGATTACAGGCTTGAGCCACCGCACCCGGTCTACACACATTATTAAATGTTCCTGATTTCCCTCAGCAATGGAGGGAATGATTTAAATATTTGGAATTTAAAGTTTAGGAATTTCCAGTGATCATAATTGTTAAAGTGTATGTGTGTGTGTGTGTGTGTGTGTGTGTGTGTGTGTATGTGTGTGTGTATATATATATATATAGTATATTAAAAATGTGACTCATTTATAGAGTTGATATAAGACTGCGCGTTAGAAGATAAAATTAGAGTTATTAATATTATGAACAAATAAGGAGATAAATAAAAAAGAGATAGAGAATTAGAAAACCAAAGTATGAAACCAAAAGAAAATCCATGTATCATTTGGCATGTGTAAACCAAGCCCTTTCTAAATGCAAGGTGCTGAGATTCTGCGAAGCTTAATAGTAATTTAAAGGTTTGTATTACATTAATATTTATTATGGATTTTTTCTGGGCTGTAGGATGTTTTGTGCAAAGCATTATGCATATGTTATGTTAAGCTCATCACAATTCTATGAGGTAGGTATTGTTATGTTCATTTTTAAATTGAGGAAATAGGTTTAGAGACCTTACTTAATTTGTCTGAGATTATATAGCTTATAAGTTGTGCAGCCAGGATATGAATCCAGATCTTCCCTACTTCCAGTGCTGTGTACTCTTGACCACAATTAGGCTGTAAATCATATGATCTCAACCCTTGGGAAGCTTGGATTCCTTGTAACACTAGCAACATGTCCTATGTTGATGAACAAACTTTGCTCCTCTTCCTTACTGAATTTTTGAGGGTTTTAGAACACTGTAACCTGCTCTTGACCTTTCTGGTGTCAGCTTAGAAAAAATATCCAAATAAAAATCTTGTCCCTACCTCAGAGGTTGTCACTTCTTTTAAGAATGACAGAACCAAAAAAATAAATTTCCATGTGCTAAGACTTGTGGGAGGACAGGTATGGTGAAGCTCATAAATGCATAAAAGCCTGATGTGATCTTTTCCATTTGTACCTAGTATTGTCTTGTCTCCTTGCAAAAAACAGAGATCCTGGTTTTAATGGCTGTTTGTAATTTCAGCTCAGGTCTAGTAATAAAGTTTACATTTAAAGCTTTGCAGTGGTACCAGGTTTAGGCTAAATTTGAAAGTAGCTGTTGGGGAGACGACTTTAACATTTCCCCAGGGAAGTGGACTGGAAAATTGCTGGAGAGTGAACTATAGGGAACAGTCTTGAATTGGTCTCTTGGGTTGGACATAATTACCTAATGGATTTTCCATCTTTCAAAATTTTAGGCAGGAAAAAATTGCCTCAAAAAATATCAACAAAATGTGAAGTGCACAACCTGTTCCAGTTCTCTTGAGGACTGTAAACTCCTAGCCTTCTCTGGAGCCTTTGAAGAATGGCTGTGTAGTGGAGTAAAGACAGGCAAGGGGAAGACATGTGAAAGAGAAGAAATCAGACTGATGCATGATTGAAAACTCAGAAATTACATAACTCGATTTGTCCCATTTAAGTTATTACTGACTGCTAATTCATCTCCATTCATGAAAGTTTTGGGTGCAGTTAGAACTACATTTTAATGAACAATATAACCTAATTATGATTGAGCATTTTATTTTTCCATGGATTGTAAAGATGTTTGTTGAGTGGCTTAGAGGTTTGCATACCAGAGTTTGCTGGTCAAAAGGACGCATTATGCAATCAGTTTTCACCCCAAACATTCACATATGCATTCCCCTATCTTGCTTGGATACTTTATTGGTACCAAGAACATGAAACCTCTTTCTTTCTTGCACCCCCAGGTATATCCCAATGCATTCTCTGTTTTAATGTAATTTACTATTATTCACATTTCTTCAGGGATGGCAAAGTATCTACTTGTTCTCAAGTTTTATTATTGGCGGATGTGTGTCAGACTAGACTTGGCTCTGTATAGAAATATACTCCAGTAGAGAGACCCAGCCTCTGTGATCCAAATACATTCATTGGAACAATAAATATGAGTGCTTGCTATGTGCTTAGCATGTTAACAGCTGAGATGGACCCACAAGTGAAACAGACACTGCTGCGTTGCCTTCTTGAGTGGGAGAAGTAAGTCATTGATGGGAGAAACTAAAACACTAGGTATACAATGGCAAGAACTCCAAGGGATCAAAGTGGTGTCATATTCAGACAAGGTATCTGCCTTGAGGGATCATGGGAGAGGGCATTTGCACTAGCTGCAGTCTTGATTGTGCCAAGAAGGAGATGTTCCAACTGGGTATAGGAGCATGAAAGAGACCCACGGCTGGGGAACACAGAAGTGCACTGTGAGGAAACTGTGTATGGTTTCATTTGATTGGAGTTTTGGTTGTGTAGAGGATGGTAGTTGGAGATAAAATGGGGGCCAAATTTTCAAGATTCCTGGATGTTAGGAAGGGAGCTAGAACTTTATTTGTTAGGCAGTTATGGTTCCCTGAAAAATGTGACCATCTTGACATTATTATGAGAACCATGATTAGTGAAGAGTTACCTGTAGGCAGGCAGTGTACACAATGAATTGGAGGCACAAGGGGGTTAGAGAAAGAGATGCAATAGAGGCTGGTTCGGATGAGTGGTAATAAGGGATGGAGCAGGTGGAATGAACACACAGAACTAGAGACCAAGGCCTTATGGAAGAGCCAACACTTTAACCATTGATTCGGAGTGGGATGGAGAGGAAGCTGAAGGATTAGGGGTTAGATGGCAAGGAGAAAGATGGCAGCATTAACAGAATTGGATAGGAAAGGAGGAATGTGGTTGGGCTGTGTGTGGGAGGCAGGGGTGGGAGTTGTTGGGCAGGGAAAGAGCTATGGCCAAGCTAGTTTTCTTTCTAATCCTGATCTGACACTTCCTTAGCACTGCAATATTGAGTAAGTGGTTGTGCCCCTCTGAGCATGCTCCTGCATCTGTAAAATACACCTTTAATTCTTAGGAGTCTTTATTTAGAATATTATTTAAGAGAATTAGAGAATGAAATGGTTCAAGCAATTCTCAGAAAGTACGAAAAGGAAAGAGCAGGAAATACAATATGGAAATCTGAACTTTCTCCTGCTGCATAAGATTTAAACTCTTGACATTTAAAGCGGAAAAACACAATTTAAAGAATGACTGAAGGGTATGTTAATTATCTCTGAAGAGGCAGAAGATCTTCTTTGACACTTAAGACGGCAATAATTTTGGGCAGCAAATACATTGGCCACGTTTGTAATTAAGGCTAATTGTACAAATGAGTAGTAATAGAAAATGAGTTGAAATTTCAACACACACACACACACGAATGGACTTTAAATGAGTATTACAAGCTAACAAAAAAAAAAAAAAAAAATGGAGAGCTATACCAAGCTACAAGAAGAGTTCCACCTTGGATTGGTGGTATGGATGTGTTTGTGCTCAGAACTTAGAACTTCAAAAGAACAGAGTCCTGCTCTACATCTAACAACTAGTAAATAATTATATGGCTTCTAAGTTACTTGAAATGTTATTGAACTGAAATAAATTGGAAGGGAACCAGACCTGCCATTGAAAACCAATGGACTGAACGTTCCCCAATGCTGGAGGGAACCTAACCAAACTCCCCAGCTTTTAAAGGAAGAGATTTTCAACCTGCTTTCATCTCTTCTTCCTTTTGGTGTTTTCCCTATACAGAATGGAGAGCAGAAGATGTGGTTGAGGTGTTTTTAAGATGGAACTGAGTTTTCCTTCAAGTCTTTCAAAGATAAGAGTTTTACTTACCAGGGAGAGGATCTATTACACCCTGAACAGCTGCTACTTTTGAGGCAGGAAAGTGAAGCTGAAGAGCTTTGTACAGCTGTCATGTAGAATTCTAAGCACCCATTTGATAAAACCTGTCAGCGTGACCCGGTTTCTTGGGCAGATGCAGCCCTTGGCTGTAACCCCTTTCCTCTCTACCCTTCTCTGTTCGTCAGTTTTGTTTTTGTTTCCTTATAGAAATGTTCCAGATTTAGCAGCTAAAAGTGCTGTGTGTGTGTGAGTGTATACGTGTGTGTGTGTTTTAAGAGCGGTCATTTGTGTGATGAAACCCAAACTCCTATTTCTCTTTCAAGAGTTATGTTAAAAAATATTTGACCCAAGGCTCTAGAAATTTTGCCCTGTGGGGAAAAGGAAGAGAAGAAATCCTTATCAGCTTTCTTATTTGGTTATAAAAGTGGTAAGGCATGAAATTGGAACAGATGGCTTAATAATATCTGGACTTACAGCCCTTAGTTGAATTTTGCTGACAATTTCTTTAAAATCTTTATAAACTCCCACTTTCAATAGTTCTTTAAGGCCATTAAGGCCCTGTGGGTAAATGTACCAGTGTCTTCATCTAGGTATGTTACAGGAAATGGGCCATGAACTAATTCAGGACTCATGATGTAGACTAGAAAGCCTATTTTATGTATCTGTAACAAACAGGTTGTAAAGTTAATATATCACCTGGTCCCTTGTCTATCTTGAAGTTTAAACAGTGTTGTTACCATCTTAGGTTGTACCTGAGAGGGTATGTGTAGTAGCTGGCCTCTCTTTAATAAGTCAAAGTGGACTTTAGAACATCCTTTAATACAAGAGTCAAGACAATTTTGAGAATTGCAAGCTGACTGAGTATGCCAACAAGTAGGACATCAGACAGACAGTAAAATAACTTAAGTGTGGGTATCCTGTTTGCTTTTTGTCTGCAGATGTTAAACAGTTTCAATAGCTGGGGAAAAACTGTTGTATCTGTGGGTAATGTGCTAATAGTTTATTATAGAGCAGAGTTATTGAAAGAGAAAGAGCTAGATCATTCTTCATATTTAAAAATGCTGTGACAATGTACTACTTCAGATGAGTGTTGTTCCCATAAATCATCCCAGATCCCTGTGCTCAGGAAATTTGTGAAAAGACAGTATTTTCAGAGGCAAAATTATTTTAGTTTCTTCAAAGGAGGAATTTTAAAACATGAGGAGGAATTCGTCCAAACAACAAAGCCGTCTACTGGGCTTACATCATTAAATAGGAAAGGTAAGGAGGGGTACACCCAGTTTTAAGATATCTTTAAGCTACTGTTTGCAACCTGGGGCCTTAGACCTCTGAGTAATTAGAGTGTGTGACTGACACTCATTGTTTGTAGACTGAATGAATTAAAACTGGATTCCTCATTATACTTTGGGTACTAAAAGGGCCTCTTATGCAAAAGGATTGGAAACTGTGCTGTAGGGTAAGATATTTTAGGAACAATGCTTTAGTTTTCCCTTGTTCTTTTTGTCTTTTAATTTGGCTATTTTCTTATATATAGAATTTCTGTCCAAAAATCTAACTGCGTGATTTTTTAGCTCAGCTCAGAGTAGCACAACAAAATTACAGCCACCAATTGGACCCAGTTCAGTATAGCATTCAATCTAAGGGCCTTGTAGCTTCCAAACGTTTGTATTATTCCAATCTCTGGGTGGCATTATAACATATATTTATTCTTGATTGCTCCAGAGGTTTATTTTAAAAATCAGAATAATAACACAACTAAGTTAAGTGCAATGTACTTTGAAACTACAAACCAGTAGTTCTTCAACCTATTCATGCTGGTTGGGTAACAAGGCATTTTACCATTCCTTTTATTTAAAATTACCCATATTTGTGCCTTTTAATTAATTATCTAATTAAATGTATTTTATTTTCTTTTGCCTGCATTCCAGGTTTTCTTATTTCTATGTTGTTTCTCCCTTATACATATTTACTCTTTTTTTAATTCTGAGGTCTCTTAAACAATAAATGGGCTCTAGCATTATTTTGTTTCCATGTGACCTAAAGAAACTACCATATTAGAAGAGGCTACCATATTAGATTAGCTTTCATTTAACACAGAGGGATCTGAAAAGATGGAATAGTGGTAAGAACCTCCTAAGAAATGACATTTAATTGGAAATTGGAAATTCTATTGACTAAATCAGGAAATAGAAGGCGACCTCCTCAATTGCCCTTTATTGGTAATTACAGCTCGTGAGTAGTTTTAATAGCTTTCAGAATTCCTCATCTTTCCTTCTCATACATTTTCCTGTAAGTAGTGTCTTTTTTCAGAAGTTGCTTCAATGGTTCTTTTGAGGACTGGATGCAAAGAGCAAGTGTGTAGTCAACTTTACTGAGTTCAAAGGAGTTATTTGACATATCAAGCTCTCCCATCAGCTGAAGAAACCTTAGCTCAGAGTTGGTCGACCTAATCCCTGAGTCATTATGAGGTACGAGTGATCCTTGACCTGGTCCCTCAGGTCAGAACCCAGAAAAGAGAAGCAGATACATCCAGAGTCTCAGGGTATTAGGCAAGTTTCTTTCCCCATCCAGTGGAGTTTTTGCTAGACCTCTATGAAGCAGGATACAGCATGATATATTTTTAGTAATTTAAAGAAAGAAAATGGAAACAAAATTTATTTTGTTAAGTATTTGAGATTTTAGTACATATCTCTTGAGAAAAACTAGAATGTCCCACATGGGACTGTGATAAGACCAGGGTTAGGAAACATTCCCAGAATATGGAATGGGTTGACAATGTCCATATATCTGAATCTACAACACCTGTCCAAAATGCAAGTGATTGCAAATGCCTCTGAAGGATGCTTGCCAATGCTATCATATAAATAAAAGAATACAGAATCATGGAGGCAATTACTGTGGTCAGTGTGGCTACCAAAATGTAGGTATTTCTCTTTAGACCCAGTTCCCTTATTATAATCTTTCAGTTTTCTCTCTCTCTCTCTCTTTTTTATTCTTCATTACTTTGTAGCTGGATGCTATACCACATTGTTTATTCTAATAAATGACATGTTGATCTCATCTACCTGGGAATCCTTGGTTTCCAGTTTTCACAGCTTTGTTTCCAGTATTCACAGCTCAGTGCTGGAGAATTGACATTCGTGTAGTTCAGCATTTCTCTGTGTTAACCCAGTGAGGGTTGAGTGTTGTCGACAATTCTAAGCATTCTGTCCATCATTTTTTTTTTTCTCGATTCACTTATTCTGGTTTTCCTCAGGGTTTTTGTGCCGTAGCAGAGTCTGGAATTTGGTGTATATATATATATACATACACACATACATACACACATATATATACACACACACACACACACACCACACACACGCCTTATATAGTGTTCACCCTTGTGTTACATTAGACAGTTGTAAATAGAAAATTGATTTCTTGAAAAAGATTTCATATCATCAATGCTATGGGAGCAATACCCGTATCATTGCTTTATAAAGATTTTTAAAGATTTGTGAAAAACTTTTCTTCCTTCCTCTGAAATTTCTTTCTCATGTGAAGATTTCACAAGATGTGTAGATTGGATCTTCTGAGTAAAATTTCATTTATTCTAAAATGTTGTGTGATAAATGTGGTATTTGAATATGGGGGTGTGTGTGTGTATATATATATATAGAGAGAGAGAGAGACGCATATATATATTTGCATGCTTATAATTTTAACTTTAATTCAAAATGATTAAAAATGAACAAATTATGAAGGTTTTGCCCATTGTATCATGTCAGCGTTGATCATATCCTACTTTGTGTTGCTTTTAATTTTCTCCCTCTCTTTCTTCATCTTGATGTCTTTTGTTAGCCATATTTCTAGAAGCCCCAAGAGCAGGAATCTGCATTTTATATTAGCCCTTAGTGGAAAGAAAGCTGACATATACTGAACAACTATTGGGTTACAGGCATTATGCTAGTGAGGCAGTGCTCCGAGATGTACTATAAAGTAGATAATCGTAACCCCCATTTTACAGATTGAGAAATTAAGCTGCAGAGTAGTTAATTTACTTATAGACATGTAGTTATACTTGAGCTATTGACCAATCACTGCCAACCCCATCGTCTCACGTTGACTCTAGCAGTATGCCTCTTCTACTTTGTGCATTCAGGGTCTCATTGTGTTGACTTTGGCTAATTTAATGATATAAATGATAAATAGTGGAAACCAGAGTAATATAACATTTTCCTTGTCTCATGAAAAACTAAGAGACATGAACACTGATATTTACTTCAGATGTGTATCTGGAATACTTTGAGACTCCAATTCTTAGGCTTGTTTTCTTGTTGTATATGTTTCAGGAGAGTAGGGGCTTACTGCATTATTTTCCACATATGAAGAAGAGACACAAAGTAGTTATCTATAATGTCAGTGAAATGTGTATTGAAATGGTTAAATTGAAGAAACCAATCTTGGGTTGTTTTAAGGACACTAAGAGTAATATCTATCCCTTGCCCTGTAGAGCAAACTGTGCATTTAGAGGGAGCTTAACTAGTAATTCAGAATAACCACTATTGCATACCATGCATTTAAACTGTGGGGGAATCTGGGTTGCTATGACAATGGAAATATTTTCATTTTCTCCATTTTTAGAGTATAAACACATGAATCCTGAATATTGCTTTGGTTTGCACTTTGTATTTATGTTTTCTGACTTCATGTTACAAAGACAGAGAAGTGACAGAGACACTAGCCATGCTTCTTCCCAATGATGCCATAGATTCTCTCTTTCATTCCAGGCCCCTTGTGGAGGTCCCGGAACTCAGCTTGGCCATACCTAGGCTTCACTGACATCTTTTCTTTAGGGCTGTCACAGTGAGAGATAAGATACCTTTCCTATTGTTAATCATTCGAAGAATAACACATATTTATTTCACCTTAGATTTGAAAGCCACATTTCCTTGGGTAAAGAGGATTCCAAGTCAGAGACACCCATGTCCACCTTTAAGATCATAAGGACTGAATTCTGTGAATATTCTGTTGGGGGCTTTTTTAGCACTCAATAAAGGAAAAAAAAATGTTGGAAAAAACCCAAAATAATTGCTAAGCCAAGAGTCCAGAAATCACCACAGGTTCCCGGAGCTTTTTATATTAGAGTGTCTTTTTCAGGACTCAGTGTGTGAATTAAGAGGACCACTGAAGAGTCAGCTGTAGCCAGTTCACTTATTTTTTAGTGATCTGGGCACTGAAACTCTGTATTTACATGATAGAAAACACATTGCCTTCTGCTTGACTAGACTAGGAACAAAAATTGTTAAGGAGATTAAAAACAAATACTTTTATATATCCTTTCCTTCTACTACGCTGCCTTATGGTTTTTCTTCTCCCTCCCTTATCCTTCAGCATTGACTGAGTTCCAAGCATGGTGTTGGGAGCTGCAGATAAATTGGTGAATAGGGAAGACATCTTTTTCTGTCTTCATGGAGTCCCAGTCTCACAGGGAAGACAGATGAGTAAACAGGAAATTATACTATGGTGCTAAGCCTTCTCTTAGAGGGCAAGGCGAACACTTCTGGTGTGGGGTTGGGGGAATCTGGGGGATTACTAAGGTCGGGTGTCTTAGATCATTTGGGTTGCTATAACCAGAATACCATCAACTAAGTAGGCTATAAACAACATAAATTTACTTCTCACAGTCCTGGAGACTGGTAAGTTCAAGGTCAAGGCACTGGCAGATTCATCATCTAGTGAGAATCCATTTCCCAGCTCCTTGTGTCTCCTTGTGTCTCTATGTGGTAGAAGGGGCAAGGGAGCTCTCTGGTGCCTCTTTTGTAAGGCCACTGACCCCACTCATGAGGCTCTACCCTCATGACTTAATCACCTCCCAAAGGTCCCACCTGTTAGTACCACCTTGGGGTTAGATTCAACAAATACATTTTTGGGGAACACAAATATTCAGATCATAGCATCAGAGAAAGGGCAGGAGGCTCCAGCCCTCTTTTTCCCTTCCTTCCTACCTTGGCCTTTTCAAGTCCATCATTTCTTGCTGTTTCTTGAACTTAACTTTAACATTTGTCCCAGCTAAAATTATGGTTTCAATAATTACTTTTTATTATTGAACATAGGATACATTTTGTAGTATTTTCCTGCAAGACTTTGACTTGGAAGGAGATTTATCTCAGGTTCTAAATGCCTGTTTTAAAGGAATACTGACTAGTGTTTCATTAAGGGAAAAAGATATTTCTTTTTGAAATTCATTGAAGTAGCTCTCTGAGCCATTCACATTGTTTATTTCATTCTCCATTTTGAGAACCTGGCCTTGCTATGAAAAAGTATGTCTAAAAAAGCCTCGACAGTGCATTTTCTCTTTACTATGGGCAGGAGATGAAGCAGTGTCTTCAGGACCAAAATGCTATTTATTCCGTGTTTGACACGTACAAATCCTCTTTGATAAAATGTCATTAGGGAGGCATATTGAGCTGTGTGGCCTCAGTTGATAGGTACTTTTCAGCTTTTATCACTGTCTGTGTCAGAAAATTAAGTGTAATCTAGGGTGCTTTCATTCCTTTTATTAACTCTAGTGGGTATATTTTATATTAGGGAATTTAGTAGAACATTTTGCCTTGGAGAAATACATGTCCCTTTCCACTCTAGCAGCCTCAGCCTTCTCAGTCTGGAGTGTCTGTGGCTGAAAAAGCCTTTTTGCCCACCCTCAAGTTGAAAGCTCTCTGCTCAGGGATGGCAGAAATTGTTTCCAGAGACTAATTCCTTGTTCCATTTTGCAGAGAGAGTATATCTTCTGTTTGTTGGGGTGGTGACTACTTGCAAGAAGTTTTATGGAAATGCCATTAGAAAATCTAGGTATGATTTTTGGGTGCCTTTTCCTGATTTCACCTGATGATTTTCATTCTCTGTGACTCATGCTCCATAATTCTCAGTTAACTCTGGCATATCACTCATGGAGTTACATTCTGTGAGCAAATGGCCCATTAGCATGTGTCTGTGTGCTGTCCTGGGCTGATATAAATCTTCTGAAAGAACTTTGGACTTTGCCACTGCTCCAGTCTGTTGTGGAAGGGCATTGAGAGGCTGCCTGCCTGACACTGCCTTGCCTATCACGCAGGTGTAGCTTTCTCAATTCCCATCCTGCCGACTTTTGCACCAACTCGCTTATCAAAAATGCTTACTCAAAAAGAAGCCTATTTGGGATTCATGACTTTATGATGTTCTTTATTATTCAAGACAAAAAAAAAAAAATGGAGGCAAAGACAAGTTCTTATTTATTTGTGTGTGCCTACATTTCTTAAAGATGGAAATGGTGTGGGGATTGCTAATTTTGGGCACATTCCTTCTTGTTCTTAAAGAATTTCTAAGTAAATGCTGAAACCTTCTCCCAGAAATCTAATTAGGTATTTAGTTCTGATTAGTTAACTTTAAGCATATGAAGAGAATGATAGATACGTATTGACTCGGGACAAGGGGAAGGAGACCACAAAAGCTGGAGGTCTCCTTAGAAACCTGGAAGGAGCACAGAGTTTGGCGGAGGGTCCTTGGGCCAAGAGTGGCAGCTTGGGAACAATAGCTTTTAGAAAGGAGCAGCTCCAGGGTTTGGAAGTATGGAAAATGAAACAAACAAACAAAAAAAACCCAAAAACAGTGGTGGTGGGAAATGATCCCAAAGAAAGTGATCTACCAATTAGACTTCTCACCTCCTGTCCTTTTTTATATCCTCTGATTTAAGTTGCTGAAACATAGTTTTACCTAGAAGAATATTAAAGGAAAATAAAAAGAAATCTTTAATTCTGTTCTCATCAGAAGTTATTGCTTATCATTATTTATTTGCTGATATTCTTTTCCTAAGCTAACACCCTAAAATTAACTGAAATCTGTGAAAATACTTTACGGAACTGCATAGGGCTGTGTCCTTTGCAGGATGATATGTATTAACATTTATTTATTAGGCTCTGGGGAGTTGGTTCTTCAGATTGAATGATGTAGCACTTTCTTTTGTAGGTACACAAATTACTGAAAATTGAGGTTTTTCTTCCTTCAGTGTACATTACCAGCATTATAGGCTTTTTTAGAGTATTAAAGGAATTTAAGTTATCTGCCCTAAGTCCTTCTTTAAAACAAAAACAAAAACAGAAACAAAAAAACCTAATCAGTTTAGTAAAGGAAAAGGAGAAAGAAAACAAACACAGGTCCCAACTCTGTGCTAATAACTTTCCGTACATTATCTCATTCAATGTTAACCCTGACAGATAGCTATTATCCCCATTTCACATGTGGGGTAACTGATACTCAGAGAGATTGAGGACCTTGTGCAGGGAAACAGCAAGAGGCAGAGATGGGTTTTGAATTTAAACCTTTGTACTGCCAATGCCCATGCCCTTTCCACTACCCCACATTAAAGCCACTCAGCTCTTTAGTGAAGAGCATGGACCTAGCTGCCTTAACTTCCCTAAACAGAGATCTTTTCCATACATTATACGACTTACTTTGGAAAAATCTGAACATGTTTGCCAATTGTAAAAGAAATTGGTATAGATTTCCCTTTTTTTAAAAAATTTTTAAAAGGTAAAAATGATTTTCCTTGAGACTTTAATTTCAAAATTCACCCCCAACCTTCCCCATTCGTTATAAAAGTTTGGTTCCTTGCATAGATAGAAGCTAATTGAGCTTTGAGACACATCACTAATTTATTTTAATCTCTGGTTGCTCTTCTATATTTACTTCTTTTCCGTTCAGATGATAAGTATGCAACTGTGGTTACCCTGATTAGTGTTTTACATATTTCTCCAGGCATTCATGGAGATTGACTAAAATATAAGTTACCATTGACTTCAGAAAACTTCTGATTGGCATTTAGAACATGTACAAAACATACCCTTGGTAAGCAGTGTTTCAACTAACAATTTTCCTCCTTTTAAGGCAAGGGGAAGAAAAAAGAAGAAACATTTTCAAGGGAGATTTTGGTTACAGTAAAGGGAGACTATGGTTTGAAGCTATTATTTTTTCCATTTCAGTCTTTTACTTTGCATGGCAAAAAATTTAAAATGGATGTATTCAGGTGTTTTTAACATGATGAGCTGGAATGGAATGCAGAATCAGCTCTTTTCCCTCTTCATCTCAAAGGAAAAATATCACATATCTCAAATTGCCTTGGGTCAGAACACTATTTGTTGAATTATTCAATAGTTTGAACTGGTAGAATTAGAGGATTCATTAGACTGAAGGTCAAAAGTTAAGTTAAAAATATTTCCTCATAGTTATGATATAACTCGCAATGTTGACAGATTCCAGAAATGCCATAGAAGCTGAGAGATGTGTAGTCTTAATGAGCTAGAAACATTCTTTTGCCTGGCCATTTAGCTCCCCGACCACTCAGAAGTGCCCTGAATTCAAATCATTTAGGTCTGTGTTCACACCAGCAAGCAACTGTGTAGGGGGTCAGGTAGACACTGGTTCCTTTCACAAAATATTTAGATGAAAGTGAAAATTATCCTATTGATTTACTTTTATTCTTCTATCTACATCTCATGAAAAAGTGAAGCCGGGACATATACTTTGAACAAGCAGAACCTTTTGCTTTTCAACTGATCTTTACGTTGTCTGTTGCAAGAGCCTGTGGTTTGAGGTTAGAATATGGAAACTGTATTAAGAGGATTTCTCATTAGAAGTGATGGCAAAAGAAAGAGTAACATTAATACTGTGCATGTCTAGAGTGCCAAGCTCTCCTGGGCAATACAATATTTACCTACCTTCTTTGTAATTTATTTTTATGTCATGAGTACTTAGTGTTGAGTATCACCATATTCGAAATGGGAGGAAATAATTTTCAGAATAAAGTCCCGAGAACTCCATTATCTTGATAGCAATGTAGCCACTGCACCGCACTTCCCCTTCCCATTCAGCAGCCCATGTGGAAAGTTGAGCTTTGAGAAGTTTTCTCTTCGACATCCTCTAGGGTCACCCCAAAATTCATTTTCTTCCTGTCTGTTGAAGCTCTCTTCTTTTTAAATGCATTAAGTTATTAGTGTGGACACTTCAGAAATAATTGATGGTGAGGCATCTGAGGAATCGGATGTCTGCTTACTATTTTGGCTGTGGCTCCTGTCCTCTCCATTAAGGCTCTCTCTCCAGGTGATTGATGACATCTTGTTGATCTGAACTTTAAGATGCTAAGCTACCAGAGAGGGTGATGTCTCTTAGCAGCATTTGGTACATATGACTACTTCCATCTTCTTAAAACACTTTATATTCTAGACTTCAATTATATTCCCCTGCCTTAGTTTTCCTCCCACTTCACTGGACTTTCTTTCTCAGTCTCCTTTATTGATCCTCCTACCAACCTCTAAATATTGAGAGTATTTCAGAGCTTGAACTCGGGTCTCCTCTCTTTGTCGACATTGTCCTCTCCCACTAGTGATATCATCTAGTCTATTGGTTTTAAATCTCATCTACAGTGGCTGGGTGCAGTGGCTCATGCCTGTCATCCCAGCACTTTGGGAGGCAGAGGCGGGTGTATCACCTGAGGTCAGGAATCAAGACCAGTCTGGCCAACATGGTGAAACCTCGTCTCTAATAAAAATACAAAAAAATTGCTGGGTATTGTGGCACATGCCTGTAATCCCAGCTACTCAGGAGGCTGAGGCAGGAGAATCACTTAAACCCAGGAGGTGGAGGTTGCAGTGAGCCGAGATCATGCCATTACACTACAGCATGGGGTACAAGAGCAAAACTCCACCTCAATAAATAAATAAATAAATATTATTCGTTGGCTAATTGCTCTTAAATTTATATATCCAGTTGGACGCCCACTTAGATATTTGAGAGATGTCATATACATACATATCTAAACAGAACTAATGTTATTCCACTATACCCCAATCTTTCTAGTCTCCATAAATGGCACCACCATCCTTCCAATCTCTTAGGACCCAAAGCAAGGGGTCATCATCAATTCCTCTCTTTCCCTCATTTTTCACATCCAATCCATTAGCAAAGCCTGTCTGTGTGACTACCAAAATGTATCCCAAAACAGGCCACTTCTCATCATCTTTGTTATTATAACCCCTGTTCAAGCCATCAGGATCTCTCCCTTGTGTTCCTGCAGCAGCCTCCAAGTCCTGCCTCTAGACTCACACTCTATATATAGTCCATTCTGCATACGGAGCCAGAGTATTCATCAGACTTTCTCACTTCCTTGTTCCGTAACACCTTCCAGTGTCTTCCCATGAAGACCAGTGTGACATGTAGATTCCTTACTTTAGCCTCAAGATTCCATGCCTGCAACTCTGGTTTCATCTCTTTCCATTGAATCCCTAGTCTCTGAGCCACACTGGCCTTCCCTCTGGACCTTAACCCTCCCCAGTGTCCCTGTGGCACTTCTGCTTCCTTGTCCTTCATGTCTTCCCTCTGCTGCTTTCTGTCCTCATTTACTCACTCCCTCCAAACAGCCATTCCTGATCACCTTAGCTAGTGTAGTTCTTCCTCTGCCACTCTCTCTTAGGATGATCATATCTCATTTTCTTCACGGCGTATTTTGGTACTTGAAATGGCCTATTTATATGTTGTATTCTCTGTCTTCTGCCACACAAACTTAAGGTCCTTAAGGGTAGGAAATTTGTCTGTTCGGTTCACTCTTCTCCCTCCAGTGCCCAGAACAGTGCTTGCAACATAGTTGTTGCAATAAATACTGATTGACTGAGTGACATTTAATACTCTTCATTTATCTCTTCCCTTCTGTAGCTATTTTGATTTATCTTTTAAAGAGAGAGGTAACAATTTCCTTTGATATGCTGGGCTTAGTAAATTGGGTTTGCCCCATTCATCTGAAGAAACTATGCTGCCAGATCCCATTAATCTTTTAAATGTGACTTTGCTTTTTCTGCCTTCTTCTAGGTACTGGAAGTGAATTTATTTTATATTGCAAAACTGTTGTCCCATTTTTTAACCAGTATGTGACAACTCTTGGAAGAAGTCTATACTGATTCCTTTCACTGCTTTCTTAGTTTGGGAGTAGTTTGTGTGAGACTGTACCCTTTTCATTATATGACCATATAAGAATTCAGACCGGGGGCACGCCCAAGATGGCTGAATAGGAACAGCTCCAGCCTCCAGCTGCCAACATGAGCAACACAGAAGACAGATGATTTCTGCATTTTCAACTGAGGTACCAGGTTCATCTCACTGGGGTGTGTCATGTCGGACAGTTGGCACTGGTCCGCGGGTGCAGCCCGAACAGCAAGAGCTGAAGCAGGGCAAGGCATCACCTCACCTGGGAATCGCAAGGGGAAGGGAATTTCTTTTCATAGCCAAAGGAAATTGAGACACACAACACCTGGAAAATCAGGTAACTCCCACCCTAATACTGCACTTTACCAAGGGTCTTAGCAAACGGCACACCAGGAGATTATATCCCACACCTGGCCCAGAGGGTCCCACACCCACAGAGCCTCCCTCATTGCTAGCACAGCAGTCTCAGATCTAACTGCAAGGTGGCGTCCAGGCTGGGGGAGGGGCGCCGGCCATTGCTGAGGCTTAAATAAGTAAACAAAGCCCCTTGGAAGCTCGAATGGGTGGAGCCCACCACAGCTCAAGGAAGCCGGCCAGCCTCTGTAGATTCCTCCTCTGGGGACAGGGCATAGCTAAACAGAGAGCAGCAGAAACCTCTGCAGAGGTAAATGCCCCTGTCTGACAGCTTTGAAGAGAGCAGTGGATCTCCCAGCGTGGAGATTGAGATCTGAGAACAGACAGACTGCCTGCTTAAGTGGGTCCCTGACCCCTGAGTAGCCTAACTGGGAGACATCCCCCACTAGGTGCAGAACGACACCTCACACCTCACATGGTGGGGTGCACCCCTGAGATGAAGCTTCCAGAGCAAGAATCAGACAGCAACACTCGCTGTTCAGCAATACTCTATCTTCTGCAGCCTCTGCTGCTGATACCCAGGCAAACAAGGTCTGGAGTGGACCTCAAGCAAATTCCAACAGACCTACAGCTGAGAGTCCTGACTGTTAGAAGGAAAACTAACAAACAGAAAGGACACCCACAGCAAACCCCATCAGTACGTCACCATCATCAAAGACCAAAGGCATATAAAACCACAAAGATGGGGGAAAAGCAGTGCAGAAAAGCTGGAAATTCAAAAAATCAGAGCGCATCTCCTCCTCCAAAGGAACACAGCTCATCATCAGCAATAGAACAAAGCTGCATGGAGAATGATTTTGACGAGTCAAGAGAAGAAGGCTTCAGTCGATCAAACTTCTCAGAGCTAAAGGAGGAACTATGTAACCAGTGCAAAGAAACTAAAAACCTTGAAAAAAGATTTGATGAATGGCTAACTAGAATAACCAATGTAGAGAAGTCCTTAAAAGAACTGATAGAGATGAAAACCATAACACGAGAACTATGTGACAAATGCGTAAGCTTCAGTAACCAACTCGATCAACTGGAAGAAAGAGTATCAGTGACTGAAGATCAAATGAATGAAATGAAGTGAGAAGAGAAGTGTAGAGAAAAAACAGTAAAAAGAAACGAACAAAGCCTCCAAGACATATGGGATTATGTGAAAAGACCAAATCTACGTCTGATTGGAGTGCTTGAAAATGATGGGGAAAATGGAACCAAGTTGGAAAACACTCTGCAGGATATCATCCAGGAGAACTTCCCCAACCTAGTAAGGCAGACAAACATTCAAATTCAGGAAATACAGAGAACGCCACAAAGATACTCCTCCAGAAGAGCAACTCCAAGACACATAATTGCCAGATTCACCAAAGTTGAAATGAAGGAAAAAATCTTAAGGGCAGCCAGAGAGAAAGGTCGGGTTACCCACAAAGGGAAGCCCATCAGACTGACAGCAGATCTCTCAGCGGAAACTCTACAAGCCAGAAGACAGTGGGGGCCAATATTCAACGTTCTTAAAGAAAAGAATTTTCAACCCAGAATTTCATATCCAGCCATACTAAGTTTCGTAAATGAAGGAGAAATAAAATCCTTTATAGACAAACAAATGCTTAGAGATTTTGTCACCACCAGGCCTGCCCTATAAGAGACCTTGAAGGAAGCCCTAAACATGGAAAGGAACAACTGGTACCAGCCATTGCAAAAACATGCCAAAATGTAAAGTCCATTGATGCTAGGAATAAACTGCATCAACTAGCGAACAAAATAACCAGCTAATATCATAATGACAGGATCAAGTTCACATATAACAATATTAACCTTAAGTGTAAATGGACTAAATGGTCCAATTAAAAGACACAGACTGGCAAATTAGACAGTCAAGACCCATCAGTTTGCTGTATTCAGGAGACCCATCTCACATGCAGAGACACACTTAGGCTCAAAATAAAGAGATGGACGAAGATCTACCAAGGAAATGGAAAACAAAACAAAGCAGGAGTTGAAATCCTAGTCTCTGATAAAACAGACTTTAAACCATCAAAGATCAAAAGAGACAAAGAAGGCCATTACATAATGGTAAAGGGATCAATTCATCAGGAAGAGCTAACTATCCTAAATATATATGCACCCAATACAGGAGCACCCAGATTCATAAACCAAGTCCCTAGAGACTTACAAAGAGACTTAGAATCCCATACAATAATAATGGCAGACTTTAACACCCCACTGTCAACATTAGACAGATCAATGAGACAGAAAGTTAACAAGGATATCCAGGAACTGAACTCAAATCTGCACCAAGCGGACCTAACAGACATCTGCAGAACTCTCCACCCCAAATCAACAGAATATACGTTCTTCTCAGCACCACATCGCACTTATTCCAAAATTGAGCATGTAGTTGGAAGTAAAGCACTCCTCAGTAAATGTACAAGAACAGAAATTATAACAAACTGTCTCTCAGACCACAGTACAATCAAACTAGAACTCAGGACTAAGAAACTCAATCAAAACTGCTCAACTACATGGAAACTGAACAACCTGCTCCTGAATGACTACTGGCTACATAACGAAATGAAGGCAGAAATAAAGATCTTCTTTGAAACCAATGAGAACAAAGATACAACATACCAGAATCTCTGGGACACATTTAAAGCAATATTTAGAGGGAAATTTATAGCACTAAATGCTCACAAGAGAAAGCTGGAAAGATCTAAAATTGACACCCTAACATCACAATTACAAGAACTAGAGAAGCAAGAGCAAACACATTCAAAAGCTAGCAGAAGGCAAGAAATAACTAAGATCAGAGCAGAACTGAAGGAGACAGAGACACAAAAAACCCTCCAAAAAATCAATGAATCCAGGAGCTGGTGTTTTGAAAAGATCAACAAAATTGACAGACCGCTAGCAAGGCTAATAAAGAAGAAAAGAGAGAAGAATCAAATAGATGCAATAAAAAATGATAAAGGGGATATCACCACCGACCCCACAGAAGTACAAACTACCATCAGAGAATACTATAAACACCTCTACGCAAACTAGAAAAGCTAGAAGAAGTGGATAATTTCCTGGACACTTACACTCTCCCAAAACTAACCCAGGAAGATGTTGAATCCCTGAATAGACCAATAGCAGGCTCTGAAATTGAGGCAATAATTAATAGCCTACCAACCAAAAAAAGTCCAGGACCAGACGGATTCACAGGCGAATTCTACCAGAGGTACAAGGAGGAGTTGGTACCATTCCTTCTGAAACTATTCCAATCAATAGAAAAAGAGGGAATCCTCCCTAACTCATTTTATGAGGCCAACATCATCTTGATACCGACAGAGATACAACAAAAAAAGAGAATTTTAGACCAATATCCCTGATGAACATCGATATAAAAATCCTCAATAAAATACTGGCAAACCGAATCCAGCAGCACATCAAAAAGCTTATCCACCATGATCAAGTGGGCTTCATTCCTGCGATGCAAGGCTGGTTCAACATACACAAATCAATAAACATAATCCAGCATATAAGCAGAACGAAAGACAAAAACCACATGATTCTCAATAGATGCAGAAAAGACCTTGGACAAAATTCAGCAGCCCTTCATGCTAAAAACTCTCAATAAATTCGGTATTGTTGGAACATATCTGAAAATAATAAGAGCTATTTATGACAAACCCACAGCCAATATCATACTGAATGGGCAAAATCTGGAAGCATTCCCTTTGAAAACTGGCACAAGATACAGATGCCCTCTCTCATCACTCCTATTCAACATAGTGTTGGAAGTTCTGGCTAGGGCAATCAGGCAAGAGAAAGAAATAAAGGGTATTCAATTAGGAAAAGAGGAAGTCAAGTTGTCCCTGTTTGCAGATGACATGATTGTATATTTAGAAAACCCCATTGTCTCAGCCCAAAATCTTCTTAAGCTGATAAGCAACTTCAGCAAAGTCTCAGGATACAAAATCAATGTGCTAAAATCACAAGCATTCTTATACACCAGTAACAGAAAAACAGAGAGCCAAATCATGAATTAACTCCCTTTCACAATAGCTTCAAAGAGAATAAAATACCTAGGAATCCAACTTATAAGGGATGTGAAGGACCTCTTCAATGAGAACTACAAACCACTGCTCAGTGAAATCAAAGAGGACACAAACAAATGGAACAACATACCATGCTCATGGATAGGAAGAATCAATATTGTGAAAATGGCTGTACTGCCCAAGGTAATTCATAGATTCAATGCCATTCCCATTAAGCTACCAATGTCTTTCTTCACAGAATTGGAAAAAACTGCTTTAAAGTTCATATGGAACCAAAAAGACTCCACATTGCCAAGACAATCCTAAGCCAAAAGAACAAAGCTGGAGGCATCACGCTACCTGACTTCAAACTAGACTACAAGGCTACAGTAACCAAAACAGCATGATACTGGTTCCAAAACAGAGATATAGACCAATGAAACAGAACAGAGACCTCAGAAATAATACCACACATCTACAACCATCTGATCTTTGACAAAACTGACAAAAACAAGAAATGGGGAAAGGATTCCCTAATAAATGGTGCTGGGAAAATTGGCTAGCCATAAGTAGGAAGCTGAAACTGGATCCTTTCCTTACTCCTTATACGAAAATTAATTCAAGATGGATTAGAGACTTAAATGTTAGACCTAAAACCATAAAAACCCTAGAAGAAAACCTAGGTAATACCATTCAGGACATAGGCATGGGCAAGGACTTCTTGTCTAAAACACCAAAAGCAATGACAACAAAAGCCAAAATTGACAAATGGGATCTAATTAAACTAAAGAGCTTCTGCACAGCATAAGAAACTGCCATCAGAGTGAATAGGCAACCTACAGAATGGGAGAAAATTTTTGCAATCTACTCATTGAACAAAGGGCTAATATCCAGAACCTATAAAAAACTCAATCAAATTTACAAGAAAAAAACAACCCCATCAAAAAGTGGGCAAAGGATACAGACATTTCCAAAAGAAGACATTTATGCAGCCAACAGACACGTGAAAAAGTGTTCATCATCACTCGCCATCAGAGAAATGCAAATCAAAACCACAGTGAGATACCATCTCACACCAGTTAGAATGGCAGTCATTAAAAAATCAGGAAACAACAGGTCCTGGATAGGATGTGGAGAAATAGGAACACTTTTACACTGTTGGTGGGACTGTAAACTAGTTCAACCATTGTGGAAAACAGTGTGGCGATTTCTCAAGGATCTAGAACTAGAAATGCCATTTGACCCAGCCATCCCATTACTGGGGATATACCCAAAGGATTGTAAGTCATGCTGCTATAAAGACACATGCACACGTATGTTTATTGTGGCACTATTCACAGTAGCAAAGACTTGGAATTAACCCAAATGTCCATCAGTGACAGACTGGATTAAGAAAATGTGGCACATATACACCATGGAATACTATGCAGCCATAAAAAAGGATGAGTTTGTATCCTTTGTAGGGACATGGATGCAGCTGGAAACCACCATTCTCAGCAAACTATTGCAAGAACAGAATACCAAATACCTCATTTTCTCACTCATAGTTGGGAATTGAACAATGAGATCACTTGGACACCGGAAGGGGAACATCACACACTGGGTCCTATTGTGGGGAGGGGGGAAGGGGGAGGGATAGCATTAGGAGATATACCTAATATAAACGACGAGTTAATGGGTGCAGCACACCAACATGGCACATGTATACATATGTAACAAACCTGCACATTGTGCACATGTACCCTAGAACTTAAAGTACAACAATAATAATAATAATAAAAGAATTGAGACCAACTCTGTCAAGCAGTCATTGTCCTCCATCTCACTTCTCTGGGATTGCAGAAGGAAAAATCCCTGGCTTTTGTATCGAGAAACTCTATTATTGATATATTGTTCTGCACACATCAAATGGAGAGGTGATGGAAGGAGCAGCAAAGCTGCTGTAAAGACTTGAAGGGGAAATTGAGGAGAGGGTCACCAGTGGTCATTTGACCCTGCTCCTTGGGAGTCACACCTGCATGGAAAGCTCCAAGCAGAGTAGAAATCGAGCACATAAGGCTGAGTGGGTTATGCCAATTTCTGGTTAAGGATTCTCTGTTCCAGCATAAACTTTGCATTATCATTACAGAATTAAGCTACTGCCTGAGTTCCTAGTAAATGCATGACATATTGTGAATTACTGAGTAGTGGTGTTGATGGGTTAGAGGACAGAATGGTCATAGAGATAAATGAGACATGGATCTTATTGCTCAAGGAGCTTCTAATGAATAATATAATATAACCCACATAAAAGGAAGAATATGATTTAGGCCAGTAGAAAGAAAGAAGCAAAATGTGACGGATATTTAAAGGGGGAAATCACAAGTAGGTTGAAGGGAGGATGGGAGAGAATGAAGAGGGAAAGCTGCATGGGAGAGGGGCCGTTTAAAGAGAATATGGGGTGTGGGGTGTGACAACCTGGGGAAAATGTGCCCCAAATGACTGAAATGTTAAGGAAAGGGATTCTCAGGCCATCCTTACTTCTGTTATGCAAGACTTTGAATAGGCCTGTTAAGGGAAGTATTGCCAAGGAAGCTTGCTAGACCTTTTGCAAAATTAAGAACTGTTGAGCCAAATAAAGTATTCATCTGCAAACCTGCTGTCCAGCTGACAGATGGAGCTCTGGCCGTGAGCCTTGCCCAGTGTTGTAGCTGTCAACAGGGAAACTGGGAGAAGCTTACTCCAAGGGCCCTGGAGGACTACGTTTTTCATAAACAAATTTTTCCTAACAGCACTTTCAACCTGTTTGGCCTTGCTTGACATCCCCCATACTACTACTTACCTCACATTTTTCTTTAAATCAATCCTCTATTTTACTTAAATGAATCGCAGCCTATTCTAAACAATAGTATCTGTGAAATTACAGGCCTGATCCACCAGTTTTTATGTTATACCCCCTGCCTTTATCTCATGTATTTTATAAAAGTGATGCCAAATCTGTTTCTAGGGAACTTGTATCTCTGCCTTTAAAATAGCTTCAGCTTTTGGGGAAAAGTAAAATTACTTCTTTAACATCCTTGTAGCAGCCCTATTAAGCCCTTCTCCCTCATGTCCCTCCTCCCTCCTATCCCTGCCCCTTTCTAGATTCTGTAACATTCTGAGCCCGCAGGGATTGTAGAGGACATAATAAAAAAGATCTTGGGTATTTTAGGGTTTGAAGTGCAATGAAAGGAAATTACTGACACACTGAATTGCCATTTAATGGGAGATGGTGATATCGATCTGGTAATGTTTCCTGCGGTCCTAGTTGTAATAACTGTATAATATCATACACTTTATCAAAATAATTTAAAAGCTGGCAAATGAAGTTGTTACAGAGCCTCTGAGTAAAATGGAATGAAAGTCAGAGGCTCCAGAAGATGGTGAGGGAAGAAGAACGCAAAGGGCTACAGGACTAAATTAGAAGAAGACTATAAAGCTCTGTGGCTAGAATAGATTTCTGAGGATTAAGTTAATGTCTGCATGGGGCTCTAAGTCTCTTGGATCCTGTTATTCTACAAAGATACAAAATGATGTCCTTACCTCCATTTGCTGTCACCATTCTTCTTCTGAGCTGACGTAAGTTAGCATGTACACTTGCTTGATTTGTAGAATATGATTATGTTTATTAGAATATTTCTGATACAATAAACCATCTTTATGGGGTGTTTGTTATCAGCAGGTTACAAGTTTAGTGTGGAGCTTAATACGTTTGTTTTCATAGCCCGTAATGAAATGTCTGCTGTTACCAAAAATTTAATGAAAATTATGATACCATTCCTCAGCTTCCTTATTAAAAAATTAGGTCCTAATATTTCTGAAACTTTCATTATTACATTAATCAGTTTGTACCCTCAATATCCTTTTGGGGCACTAAGGTTCCTGAATTTTTAAATTTTCTTCTGCGTTCTTTCTTCACTGTTTTCCTCACATGCATAATTTAGAACATGACAATAGAGAATTGGTTGAGGATAATTAAGGGAGATTTCTCTTTTTTTTGAACAAATAAACCCCTACTTACTATTGAAATAATATATATTGTAAACCTTCTTGATTTGGTCTTCATTTAAAAATTTCTAGTAACTTGGAGAGTCACTGATATTTGATTTTGTATGAATGACAAAAAGGGTGTTTTCTAAGAAATTAAATAGTATAAATATGTTTTAAATGGTAGCTTTAAATTTAAAGACCCAGATTTTTCAGCACTTCTGAAGTATTAATTTTCTTGACCATTTCAGCTTTCTTTTCAACTCTTATCTTCTGTGAATACGATATGTCAATTTTAAAGGATTTTCAAGTAATTAACCCATATGGGACCTCTTCTGGAAAACATCTTGGCCAGGAGTGTACAGATATTTTTAAACCTTTGAAAATATTTTACATTTAGTTAAAAGCTTTATAATGGTCTCTTTCTGTGTTTTCTTTACTAGTTTAGAGACAGAGCTGTATTATATTTATCTTAAATATCATCTTAATAGTCTCATTTTATCTTTTTTAAATGGAAAAGAAAATAGAACACTGAGCTCTTGACCTTGTCTATGAGTCTGTGGGCACTTGTCCAGCCTTTCTTATATATTTATTTTGCTGTGCTGTTTACTTCTATAGATGTTTACATAAAGAGCTTTTCATAGCTTTTGGAAACTTTTAGGTTCCTATGAAAGCACAGCAACTTTGTAAATAGGGATGGTTAGGAGATAGTTTTAAAAGGTGGACCCATTTGCACACATACACGGTAGTTACTTTGATATTTTAGTTATCTTTGTCAGGTATTTAGTGAAATATGCAAACCATAGCAACAGTAACAGGGAACTTCTGTTGTAGTGTGTGCCATGAACTCCAAGCCTTGATTCTCCAGTCTTCCCAGGTACCACACTGAAAGTAGGAGCCTCTGCATCCATCTCTTCATCACGGTTGCCATAATCCTAGGCCAGACCGTCATCTCCTTGTCTCATGCTGGTTTAGGGATGTAGTACTCTCCAAGAGGTTTATGTCTCTTTTCTTTCTCCCTAGCAATCCTTCCATGTTGCCAGAGTCATTTCCCACTTTTAGCCACTTACATTTGACGCCTTTATCATTTGAAATCCAAACTCCTGTATCTGGATTTCCAATACTGCAATAAATGGCTTCAACCTTATTCAACCTTATTTTTTTTCTAAATGCAAACAGGCCTCTCAGCTCATCTCTGGTTCTACTGATTGGCACACATAAGAATAAGCATGCTTATTCTTATTTCCATGACTTGATTTATGACACCCCTCTCACAGCTTTTCTGGAATCTGTTTCCTTACTTTCGTTCATTTTATCCAACACCTATCTGTCCGTCAAAGTCTGCCTTGATTGTTAGGTTCATCATGTTCACAATCTCACTACTCCTCCTTGTTTCAGAAGACCACACTTAAGTCTCGACCAGCAATGTAACATGTAGCTACCAATTGATTGGTTTACTTTTCAGGAGCACATGAGTTGTGTAAAATAAGAAATACTTCTAAATGTTCATTTGGATGACAATGATTCTTAAATGCAAGACTTATGTACATTTATGCTTGCTTATCATAGCCTTTTATTTTTCATAATTCCAGTTTTCCAGCAACTCTCCTAGGTTAAAAAATGAAGAAGTTGGATTAGGTGTCTCATCTTTAGAATGTTTTCACCATTAAGATTTGAATAAATTTTAAAAGTATATAGTTGATCATCTGTTTATGATGTCACACATGTGTGATACATATAAAGTAATATTTCTAAAAAAGAATCTCATATCTTATTAAATCAAGTACTGAATATGAAAAAGAGACCACTTTGTTGACACATGACAGAATACTTTTTCTGCCAAGTTGTAGTTATCTGTGCTTGAATTTGCATGGGCAAATAGTCCCGAACCAAAATATTTTCTTTAGCACAAAGTATTTTACAAAACAATGGCTCATACACTAACCCTTCTTTTTTTTTTTTTTTTTTGAGGCGGAGTCTTGCTCTGTCGCCCGGACTGGAGTACAGTGGCCGGATCTCAGCTCACTGCAAGCTCCGCCTCCCAGGTTTACGCCATTCTCCTGCCTCAGCCTCCCGAGTAGCTGAGACTACAGGCGCCCGCCACCTCGCCCAGCTAGTTTTTGTATTTTTAGTAGAGACGGGGTTTCACCGTGTTAGCCAGGATGGTCTCGATCTCCTGACCTCATGATCCGCCCGTCTCGGCCTTCCAAAGTGCTGGGATTACAGGCTTGAGCCACCGCGACCGGCCCACTAACCCTTCTTAATTTTTATTAACATTGCCAATCAATTGCCTAGCAATATAATACATCTTAATCAAATTAATCACAAAATTGTAAAATCATAGACGTTAGAGCCAAAAGTAACACTGAAAATTAGTTTTAAGCAGAATTTTACGTATTCAGGACTGCAAGTAAGCATTTCATCTTGGTACATGAGGTGGAAAGTTGAAAATATTCACTCGCTTCCTCCATCTTTATGGGAGGAGTATATTTACTCACGCCAGGATCTTGACCTTGGCCTGTGACTTTCTTTGGCATCTAAGATGGTGGTGTCTACTACCTGTTCCTTGACTTCTGGTATGGCTGTGTGACTTCCTTTGGCCAATGGAATGTTACCATTCGTGACACTAGGTTTAAAAGGTGCGTTGTGCTTTGCTATTGCCATGAGAAGAACTTCCCCAGGTAGTTGCTGCATCTTCGGCCTGGGTGCCTGAATGAGTATGTATAGACTAGACGTAGCACAAGCTGTAGTGGGGAGTCAAGCTCAGCTAGACCTACTGTGTGAAGCAGAGCCACTGACCTCCTTAGATCACAGCTGAATTGGGAACCCCGGAGCATGAGAATAGAGTGCTTATTGGCACATACCATTGAATTTGGGGTAGTTTGTTATGTGGCATTATTGTGGCAATAGCTAGCTGGTATAACCTCACAGGACAATCTTATTTTTAATAACATAATTTCCATTTATAGTAGTAACTTTTGTAACTAACCCATTTATGTTCCTTTCTGACTCCAAGACACACTTTTGCTACTCTAAAACAATCTGACTGATGCCTGTGACTCACTGATTGCTTGCAGCTGTAGCTTACTTTTTACTAGGCCCACATCCTTTTACACCTAGCAGTTGCTAGGTGTTTACAAGAATCAATTTTTGTTGTTTTCAAACTTGCTGATACCAGTTGTACTTATATGTTTTAATTAAATATTATGTAAATTAATGAAATGTGCCTGTGTAAAGATAGTTGCTTCTGGGAAACCAAGTTAACTGCTAGGAAAAAGAGAGTTTCCAGAAAATTTCTGCCAAGATATAACATCTAGAAGGTTATTTTATAAGTATTCCTAAATTATTGCTTTATTTTTAAAGAATGCTTAACTGGAAATCACAGACAATTAACTCTGTGTGCTGTTTCATGCAAGATAGAGCAGATCATTACTGGGTATATATACCCAAGGAAAAATAAACTGATCTACCAAAAAGAAACGAGCACTCGGATGTTTATCGCAGCACGATTCACAACAGCAAAGACATGGAATCAACGTAGATGCCTTTCAGCGGTGGACTGAATAAAGGAAATGTGCATACACACCCTGGAATACTACACAGTTATAAAAAAGAATAAAATCACATCCTTTGCAGAAACACAGATGCCGCTGGAGGCTGTTGTCCTAAGTGAGATAACACAGGAATAAAAAACCAAATACAGCATGTTCTCACTTGTAAGGAAGAGCTTAGAATTAGGCATACATGGACATAAAGATGGCAGCAATAGACACTGGGAATACTAGAGTGGAGAGAGATAGAGGAGGGCAAGGGTTGAAAAGCTACCTGTTCCTTACTATGCATACCACCTGAGTGACGGGGTCACTTGTACTGCAAACTCAGTATCACACAATATACATCTGTAACAAACCTGCACATATAACCCCTGATTCTAAAAAGTCAATCTTTTTTTTTAAAAAAAGGGTAAACTTTGGCAACATGGCAAAACCCCACCTCTACTAAAAAATATATAAAAATTAGCTGGGCCTGGTGGTGCAAGCCCATAGTCCCAGCTCCTCGGGAGGCTGACTGGTGGGAGAATCACCTGAGCCTGGGAAGTCAAGGTGAGCTGTAATTGCACCGTTGCACCCCAGGCTGGCTTATATAGTCAGACCTTGTCTCAAAAAAGAAAACACTGAAATTCTAACCAGCAGAAACTCCTGAGGGGAGGAGAAGTGGCTGGGTAAGAGGACTTGGCCTTTCTCAGATGATTGGTTAATGAGCTTGTAGTTACATATTTTATGTTAAAGTTACAAGTTTAAGGTATGCTTTAATCCTTTAATAAACTTTCATGAGTAATTCATGAACTATTAGAGAGTGGCTTTGTTAGGGATATCTCATTAGGGTTTGCTCCCTATAGAATAGTGTTGAGATGATCATAAATAATTTTGACTTTGGTACAAACATTTTCTCATTTTTCTGCTTCGCCATAGTAGTTATTTTTATAGGTAGGTCTGTATTTGGATGTTCTATACCTTTGAGTGTTGCTGGGCCTCTTTGGGTTTCCTAAGTGCAATTTTTGGATTGTATTTTTTGGTGGTTAAATCTAGAAATCTCCTTATGTAATATATAGTGATGGAAATTGTGTTTGTAGACAACTATTTAAATGTATATTATGAAGTATATATTTTTATGAAGTTTATATGTGTGTATATATAAGCACACACAGGTAATTTCTCTATATAAGCAAATTATAAGAACCTGTCAAAATACATAGAAGAATAAAAACAAGTTGTGGGTCAATTCTTTAGTTCTTTAGTTTTGAATCTTATTTCACGTAGTTAATTTGGAACATGCAGCAATTCATCTTAGGTTTCCTGTCATCAGTAACGATTAGTAAAGGTATGGAGCTAGATGGAGGGATATTTCTGTGGAGACAGTGTACCTGGAGTAGGGTACGTTCCATGCTTGTTGATGAAGTGCGTCCTGTTCACGCTGAGTTTACATCATGAGTGGCTTCCCCTCCTCTGGTGATGGGTGCTGTTGGATTTTAAGGATCACAGGAATGCCAAGAGAAGATGAGGAAATGAAAACAATAAATCTTAAATAGGAAATGGCAGACCAAGTAGATGAAATCCCAGCATGAGTAATGTGAATGTGGGTCCAAGGAAAAGAAATATTATTTAAAATTGCATTACTAAACCTTTTATCTCAGACTTCATAAGCCCTGTGTGCTGTGCATACTACAATGACCTTAGGATATGCAGTTTTATTTAAATATCCATCAGGGCTCAGCTCCTTCTGTCCATGGAGTGATCAACCCCAGTATGTAGCTCAGCCCCTCTCTTCACTGACTATTGCTGCAGCCGTTATGCCACCCCCACCTCTTACATGGGAAGTTATAAGGGTTCTTTACTGTCTTTAGAATCAATCACCAAATCTTGTAGATTCAAGCAGCTTAGTATCTTTGTATGTATCCCTTTTTTGAATAATTATTATAATTATGTAATTTATTGAACACATACTATGTATCATTCATTTACTTTTCCAAGTGCTTTGCATGTATTAATTCAATTATCTCACTTCACGCATGTGTGAGTGCACGTACACACACACACACACACACACACCCAAAAAAGAGGTACTTTGTTCATCGATGGCCTTGAGCCATGATCTCAGTTACCTTGCTCTTGAATCGTTATTAATTGACTTAAGTTTCTCAAGCAAATGTCTTTTCTAGTAATATTCTACATATTTATGGGGGCATGTGATATTTTGTTGCATGCATAGAATGTGTAGTGATCAAGTCAGGGTATTTCGGACATTCATCACCTTGAGTCTTTATCGTTTCTATGTGTTGGGAACATCTCAAGTTATTTCTTCCAGGTACTTTGAAATATGCAATATGTGGCTGCTAACGAGTCACCCTACTCTACTATAGAACATTAGAACTTACACCTTCTGACTGTATATTTGTACCCATTGACCAACCTCATAAAGAGGAGGTACTTTTTAAAATTCCTACTAAACAGATAAGACAACTGAGGTTCAGAATATTTCTCCAAGTCTCATGGTAGGTTAGTAGTGGAACAAGGATTTGAAGCCAGTCAGCCTTGAGCCATGATCTCAGTTACCTTGCTCTTGAATCGTTATTAATTGACTTAAGTTTCTCGAGCAAATGTCTTTTCTGGTAAAAATAAAGTTTTTCAACTAATCTTTTCCTACAAATCTAGTATAAAATCATAGATATGCATAAATTACAAAAAAAAAATACTATATTATTGAACTAGTGCTAAAGTGTCCTTCCAAGGAAGAGGGAACATTAGTGGCTTGCTCAAGAATGATCCAAGACATGAGCTGAGGTTCTTTGACTCCCTGATTAGCTTTTCCATTTTGTCATAACAGATTTAATATGACAAAAGCCTATTCTTATAGCAGTTATGAACATTGGGTATAGGAAAATAAATTATTTGAAAGGCCTGGATACAGTAGTTTGGAAAAAGTTTTAAAAATGCTCAGAAGATTTTGGAATTGATTGAAAAGGTGTACTTTGAAACTGGAAAGTGACATTTAAGAAATACAGCAGTAACTAATTAGTGGGAATGAAAATGTTGAAAACACGTATGCATTCCTTTTTGTGCATTACTGCTGTCTTGCTTAAGGTAATTTTTACTTTGCTCCTGGATCGTTGCAGTAGCCCTCAAAGTTGTCTTTTCTGCCAGCTGCAGCTATCTGTCATTGCTGCAAGCATTACCTTTCTAAATCACAAACAGGATCATGAACCTCTTAAGATATTTCAGAGGTCCTCATAACTAACTCTATGATCAGTTAGATCTCTATAACTCAGCTTCCAAGGCTGTTCATGCTTTGTTGTCTGTCCATTTCTCCAGCTTCATCCTCCTCACCCAGTGAAGCTGGGAGCCACTCCCTCACCCAGCACCCATATACCCTGTGATCTAGCCTTACCAAATGACCTGAATTTCCTGAAACTTGTCATGCTGTTTCTTGGGAAACCTTCATACGTACAATTCCTTGTGTCAACCTTGTTCTTCCTTTTCCTAGTATTTTATTTTTATTTGTTCTTCAAGCTCAAGCCAACTTTTTAAAATCTAGATTCTCTTTGACTTAATAATCCTACCTCTAAGAATCTGTTTTAATGAAATATATATTTATGTGCAAATATGTTTATTGCTACTGCTTATAATAGCAAAAAATACTGTATTTGAAGCAATTAAATATGCAGTAAGGGAATGATTTAATAAATACTGTGCAATATTACGTAGCTGTTAGCTTTGTATTGTTAAAGATCTTTTGGTAAGATAAAAACCTATAACATTAAATGACAAGAGTATGAAACACAAACACATGTGTGCGTTTTCCCATTTGTACATTACTGTCTGTAACTATGTTCAGTGGGAAGTGGAAGAGAGATTGCAAAAGATCACTGGAAGGAAATATCTTAAAATTAATACAAGCTCTTTAGATGATAGGATTATAGGTGATTTTTATATCTTTATATTTATAATTTATTTTATTTTGCAAGTTTCTACAAGTATAGATGTATTTTGTAATCAAGAAAAGAAAAAGTTAATTAAACACATGCAAATGAGTTCAAGGATCTGCATGCCTGGAAAGCCTTCCACAAACTCCCTTGCTGATTAGGATGCCTCTCTTCTGCATTTCCGCAGGGCCTGTGCTTAACTCCAGTTGTGCATCTGTGGCACTGAATGCCAATCACTGACTCATTCATCTCTCCCCGGTCCTAAACTATGATATTCTTAAGGGCAGGCATGAGTCTTAAGTGACTTTTCCTCAGAGCCTAGCATAGTAACTGCCAGATGGTAAGTGCTCAATCAAAGGTATTGAATCAATAAATGAGAAACAAAGGCTTCTCTGGAGTTAGGCAGCCACCCTCATCACTCATTGGTCCACTGCATGAAAACGTTAGGCCTGGAGATCAGTGGGACCTGGGAGAAATGATTGTATGTTTGGATTACTCCTTTTCCTAGTAGCTTAAACTAGCGTTCTCATATTCAAGGGTCCTACTCTTCAAATCTCCATGCCCACCATCTGACTTGTGCAAACATTGTCCCTTCTTTTTTTTTGAGACACAATCTCACTCTGTCACCCAGACTGGAGTGCAGTGGCATGATCTTGGCTTACTGCAGCCTCCACCTCCTGGGTTCCAGCAATTCTTCTGCCTCAGTCTCCTGGGTAGCTGGGATTACAGGCACGCACCACCATGCCCGACTAATTTTTGTATGTTTAGTAGAGATGGGGTTTCACCATATTTGCCAGGCTGGCCGCAAACTCCTGACTTCAGGTGATCCGCCCACCTCAGCCTCCCAGAGACATTGTCCCTTCTTTAAGGTCTGTTTCAAATGCCTGAAGCTCCTTGAGGATCTTCCTCATGTCCCTAGTCTGATCTGAAGATTTTAAATCCCTTTTTCAGGACTTATTGTCACCTGCCTTGTATTAGCCATTTTTTTCTGCATCTTATTCCCTTATGAGACTTTAAGGATTTAATAATTTCACAGTGTCTTCATTGATAAAAGCATGATGTTGGCCAGGCACAGTGTCTCGTGCCTGTAATCTCAGCACTTTGGGAGGCTGAGGCAGATGGATCACCTGAGGTCAGGAGTTCGAGACCAGCCTGGCCAACATAGCGAAAGCTCATCTCTACTAAAAATATAAAATTAGCTGGGTGTGGTGGAGCAAGCCTATAATCCCAGTTCCTCGGGAGGCTGAAGCAGGTGAATCACTTGAACCAGGAGGCGGAAGTTGCAGTGAGCTGAGATGACACCATTGCACTCCAGCCTGGGCATAAATAGTGAAACTCCATCTAAAAAAAAAAAAAAAGAAAGAAAGAAAATGTGTATATATATGTAATTTATGTCAATTAAAATTGTTTCTAAATGCTTTAAGGATCCTAAGTGTATAAAACATATCTTGTTTTGAAGTACTTGACAATGCCTAATAGTATTTTTGTACATAGCTTGTGCTCTGTACATAATTGTTTACTTATATCACCAATTCTGATTCACGCATTTTTTTCACTTGGGCCTTCCCTGACTAGGCAATTGAAAATTGAAAATTTTCTTTGCTCTAGAGCAAAGAAAATCTGTGATGTCGTTTTTATTTTATTTTGCTGTATAGTAATCATCACCATGAGATATACTAAATTGTTCACTTATTCACTTATCTATAACTTTAAACAGACAGTAGAGATGATTATCTCTTTTGCTTATCGCTGTATCCCCAAAGCCTATGACTGTGTCCAGCACTTAGTAAGTGTTCCTTGCTCTGTCTACAGACCAGCTCAATTGTCTTCATACTTGGAAAAATCTTCCTCCATAATCCTGGTGTTATCTTTCCAGAAAAGATCATACTACTAACCATTTTATTTTCACTAGAAGTAAAATCTGAGACTTATTAGTCAGTGACAAGCTTTGCCCATGAGTGAAGAGGCATTTGGGTTTTTTACTTGACATGTAGGTTGGAACATTATAAAATTCATCAGTCAAAGTTTTTGACACCAAACCGCCACCTCAAGAACTAAGCTTTACATCATTTTCTGAGACATCCTCGGTGCTGTGACAGTTAGGTAATCCTGGTTCTATCGGTACACTGGCTCTGTAATACCTCCTAGATTCTCTGCTCGTTAGTTTTCATGGTTTGGGTTTCAGAGACTTTTGAACTAGCAGCTCAGTGAATGCCCAAAGAGTTGAATCCAGTTTCTCTGGCAGCTTTTACAGTTAATGATGACCTGTTCACTTGAATGGCTTCTGGTTTCACCTTCAATTCAGAAACAACTAAGAGCTAAGTGATATACTTGTCTTACCCCTTCTCAGTGGGACTGGAATAACATGTCTTCATGTTTTCTGGAAGCATTTGTTAAAGTGGCCTGTGCATAAAGTGAGATCCACAGGGTGAATTTGATATGTCATTCATTCAAGCATGCGTTGATTATTTTATTTTACAGTGTATTGTGTTAGTGCACCTTGAGATGTCTGAACCAGACACTGACCTGCCCTTCAGACACCTTAAATTTTAGAAGGGGTGATAAGTCCCTCTTCCTGACCCATCTAAGAAGGTGATATTGTGTCTTTTGTGTCTCGGCATGCAAAAGAATTCTGGGAACTTTATTAAATCTCTTATATTTTTGTATTGCATTTCTATATTTATATGTTTCTGTGAGTTTCCTGAGGGCTCAGAGCAAATTATATTCATTTATTTCTACATCCTCAGAACCAAGCACAGCATAGGATAAGCCTCAGTAAATGCAAGGTGAATAAAAAAGAAAGCTAGGTGCAGAATAAAGTGCACCTTTATTCGGATGAAGGTGGTATAGGAGGAGACATGTGAGCTGACTTTGATGGTTGGACATGTAGAAAAGGGAAGGAAAACATTATGGCAATGGATGCAGCATGTTAAAGATAGAAAAGCGTAACAGGGTAACGCCTCCGAGAGCTACAGGGAGTGCTTCCATTTGGGTCGAGGGTGGGGTTCACAATGGGAGAAAAACAAATTATGTTAGCAAAAGGCTTGGGATCTGATATGAGTATTGCAAAGGAGGCAGGGAATACCTAATGCCATTATTGTTCACTGGCTTTTGTTCCAACTCTTAGGACTCCATCTATTAGGTTTTAAGGTTAAAGAAAAGATAAAAGGGTCAGAAAGAGAATATTATGTTATAAGAAATTAGAGCCTGAAAAATCCTTACTGGAGCACAGGACCCAGCAGGATTAGGGTGAGAAGATAGTCAGGGTTCTTGAAATGGGCCCCTCCCACCCTCAGGTTCTTGCATATTGAATTCATTTGTCAACCTTAGGCACACTGCGTTTGAAAACCCTGTGTTGGATTTTTTGATGAACTTTGCAGAGGTTGAGTACTAAGAAGACTTTGTTGCTCTTGCCCCTAGCTGTTTGCACATGCTTCCAACAGAGTACCTCACATAGTGCCCAGGGAATGCTGGCAGGTCAGTCTTCTCTACAGGATGGCCAGGACTGTCGCATGCTTCTTTGTTTCCCAGAGCCAAGTACAGTGCTGGCACATGGAAGATCCTCTATAAATATCTTCTGGGTGAAATTGCATTGCTGAAATGTAGCCAAAGATACTATTACCTCAGGGACATCAGAAACAGGAGTTTTCATCTAGATTGGAGTTAGATGCTCATAGCTCATGGGTGATAGAATTTTCTATTAGGAAAATGACATTATAGGTATTATTTTTCTGGTTCCTTCCCACAGTGGGAATGATAGGTGAGCAGAAACACAGGAGGGCAGTGGAATGTCATTAAATCAGTGAATATCTCTAGAACATGAATTAGGGAGTGTTCAGAGAAGTTGAGGCTGCATGCTGAAGACAGAAGACTGATGTCTTTCATTTTTAATAGAGAGGAATGAGAGAGTGCAGAGTATAAGAGAGCTCTGCAGGCTCTGCTTATGTGTTGCATGTGCACAGCTAAGATTACAACTTCTGAAACCATAGTTTATTTTTCTAGTTAAACGTACAATTGCATGCACATCTGGTTTTTGGTAAGGACAAGCTATTACCTATTAATGTATTATTATTATTAATGTTGTTATTATTTTGCTAAATGGTTAGTCTTTCTATTGTGGAAAAAAGTGAAAACAGCTTTTATGTGTAGAAATGGGAAAGAGGATACTGGGAGAAGTAATGCACATTTCAGATGGTTAAGTGCTGAACATGTTCTATTGAGGGGAGTATCCCATTCTTACAATGCTATTGTAGCTCATTTGAGGGGCAACACAAGTGGCTATTGATCATCTATGTGATATCTTGGGACAGACACTTAGGTCTCTGTTTCTATGAAATAATCTTAGCCAACCTCAAATGTATTCCCTTTATGTTTAGAAAAAAACAGTTATCTTGGCAGAAGAATCATCTATCTGGTTCCCTTGCACATGTCCTGTTTTGTATCATAAGAAGAGGCATTTGTATATTTTAAATTTAGTGCCAAAATTAAGAAAAAAGTATCTGTGGTCCTTATGTGTCTGTCTATATGTGTTGAATTAAGGTAGCAGAGGGTAGAAATGGCAATGTGGCTTATTTGGAGGAGTGTATGTTTTGTTTTCTAGAATGTTCCACCTTGTTTCCTACTTCTCTAGGACTTGGGGTGTGGCTGGCAGGATGGCAGGCAGTGGGCACATAGCTTGGCAGCAATCTTGAGTGCCACTGCTTGTGCTTTTCCCCAAGATGAGAGTGTTGGCAAAAACTGCTGCTTAAAACAGCGTGACTCCCTCTCTCTCCCTGGAGACTGACTGCTTTCCCTTTCTTCTTGACCTGAGGCTTTAGATCAGAGACAATTTCTAATGGGAAACTCTCCCCAGTTTTGGCAGTGGGGATACACATTGCCAGTGATACTTTGTCATTCTGGCAGTTGATTTATTGCAGAGGTTCAGTATGCAGTGTCTGTGGATTGGAAAAATTCAGGGTTCAAGTCTTTTCTATCAACTTCTAGGCAATCACTGCCAGTGACGGAATCAGTCCAGGGTTGTTGATTATTCCAAATTTCATGTTGCAGAAGCCTGGATAATCAAGCAGTGAATAATGGGATGTGAATGCTGAAGTCCTGGAAATAGCTTTGAGAACCTTCTTATATGCACGGAGGGAATGACTCCAACTTATCCCGTTTGTTCATTCAGCTCTCTGTGTAATCTGCACATGGTAACTGAGTGGAATGGATGGTGTTATTCAAATACAGGATGTGCTTTTGGTGTAGTTGTTTTCCTGAAGGACCATGCTTGAGTTAGCAGTAGTCTCTGATAACTAGTTCACTTAGAAAAGCTTCACATTTCTCTGGTTTCAATAATACCTAACACATTTAAGCCACAGTTAAGAGCTTTTTACTATAGGATAGCATAGGAGAAGAAAAGTCTAGCTGTTGCCAGCCATCTTTTTGTTATACACTAAGAGCTCATTTGCCTTTTGCTATTAACGCTTGCGGCATGTTAGAGAAAAGCGACTCCTGGTAGTTTGGACTGCATTAGGGGTGTAGCCCAAAGTATTCAACGAATCAAACTGACTTCAAGTTGACTCATTACTCCCTCTTGAACAGAAGACAATATGTGTGGAATTCTGATTACAGCTCAGATCTTCGGCTTTAAGAAGTTGCCCTTTGAGCTTGCTCTGTAAATAGTGATTAGGTGCAAAACTTGGATTTTGGTCCTTCACCACCCAGAATGGTGCCTGGGTACTGAAGAATAGAGCTTTTCCCATTGCAGAAGCACTTTAAACAGTAGATTCTTTGGCAGGGAGACTAAAATAGGTTTCCTGTTGTTCAAATGGGTGTTTTAAGTGCTTTGCAGGTGTATCTTAGAGAACGGAGGTATTTATTTTTAATGAGAAGAACTGAAGTATAAAAACAATCACCAGCCTTGAAGAATTGCAGATCAAAGCTTTTTTTCATTATAAAACAAATGAAGGCCTCCATCCTAGGAGCTAGTAGATTCATTAATTTTTAATAGAAGAATAGGCTATAAATGGTAATTTAATTCTTTTGGGACAAGATCGTTTAAGTGGTGTTTAAAAATCTACATACTTAGGTGGTTTGGAGTGAAAACCTGCTGTGATATCTAAGGCAGTAAATGTACAGTGCAGCTGAAAAAGTTGTTCAGAAGCACTATGGGTCCGTTATAACTGCTCTGTTTCTACCTAATGTACAGTATAATATTTTGTACTACGGCTATAGTTACTTTAGAGCTGGATTTCCCATCTTGCTGTTTGGATCAGAAATGCTACTGTCAAGAAGTAGAGTTGTAGGCAGCAATATTAAGAAAATCCCAAGTCTTTCAAATCTTCTATTTCATGTTTCTCCTAATTGGTCAGGATCTCCCCTCACCATTCCAAATACTTGTGCTTCTCTCTAAGTTATCCCTGTGGTTTTTTTTTCTTTTGCTCTTCAAATAGCAGCTGTAACATTTACTGAGGAAGCAAGTTCAGCTCTCCAAATGATGGCAGACTGTGAGAGAGCCAGTCTGCTTGGAAGTGCCACAGGTTCCCAGGTAGCAGCTCTTCTAGAACTGTGCTGCTGTGAAATGATCACATCGGAATGGTCATAGAACTCTGGGAAGCCACATTTATTAAAGTGGCCTGAGTTTGGAGCCATTTTGCAGGCACAGAAAAACTGCAGAGCAAATGAGTTTTCTCTGATATAGGTGTGTGTATGGAGGCATGTCTTTGTAAAATGGAAGTTGATGCTGGGCTGAGAAGTACCTTTGGGAAATATGATAAACTGTGAAGTTGAAAAAGGTTAAGGCATATTCATCAACAGGTGATTGGATAAAAAACATGGTATGTACGTGCAGTAGAGTACTAGTCAGCCTGTAAAATGAAGGAGATTCTGCAACATATGACAACATGGATGAACCTGGAGGACATTATGCAAAGTAAAATAAGGAAGTCACAGAAAGGAAAATCTAAAGTAGACGAATTTATAAAATCAGTGACATGATGGTTGGCAGGCTCTCAAGGGCAGGGAGAGTTACTAATCAAAGGACATAAAGTTTTAGTTGAGCAAGATGAGTAAATTCTAAAGATCTGCTCTACAACATTGCACCAGTAGTCAACCATGACAGGTCATCTGGCCCTATCCTCTGCTTTAGAGATGAAGAAACTGGCTCAAGGGATATCTCTTGAGCCTTAAACCAGTCAATACCTGAGTCCCCTTGTTGCATCTCCTGTCGTTTAACTCTACATACTGGCTTATTTATGCCTTTCCTCATCTTAAATCCTCTCCTGGAATACAGCAGTGTATAAATAAATGGATGAATATATGCCTTCTGCATTTTAACTGCTAATTCTTATCAACCTGTTTATCCATATTATAAACTGACACGTGTTTGCCTATCTTGCTTGCCTTCCCTCCCCTACTCCTAAATTTAGAGTTGTATGAAGACAAGGATTTTTGTTTAAACTAAAATAAACCTATGGTATCTAAAATTCTGTCATGTGTCTGTGAGTATTCAAAAAAGTTGCTAAAGAAAGAGTATCATAAATGAAATATTTGCATTTTTTAATCTTCTAGGCTGGCTGGACCACACTTGGTTGGTTCTTTGGTGATGGGCAGTTAAACCCGATCTGGAAAAAAGAAAGGTTTCCCATTTCATTGCCTCCCCTTCTATTCTTTGTGAATGTGCTGACAACACTACCTCAGAACTGCTGGAGCCTAAACAATAATCTCCTCTGAGCTTCAGGCCCTGCTTGTGGGGCTCACCATTGGCTTGGGGTCAGAGGACTAGGTTAGGCCTTAATGCAGAGACTTGCAGGGCTGTGAAAGGAATCATAAATACCCCTTTTGTGGCTCATCTATGAGCAGGTGTTCTGTAAGTTATCTCTTTGGTGGTTTTAGTCACACATGTTGGCTGGCAGTTTAGAAACTTAGTTTTGAAGGGCTGATCTCTTGGGTTGGATGATTCCAATTCATGTCCAGGTTAAGGTGAACAGTTTTCCTTCTCTCTAACCTATGTTTTAGTACACTTATGCTCCAGAGTCTAATATATTCAGTGATTTTTCTCAGCATGCTCAATAGGATCTTTAAAGGGCATCTGAAACTTCACATGTCCAAGATGGCTGTCCAATTACTTACCCCACACATTTGCTTCTTCTGCCATCTTCCTTGTCTCATCTCAATAAATGGCGGTTCCATCCTCCCAGCTTAGAGTCTCCATGATACATACATACACATGCACATATATATATACACACACACACACACGTGTATATGTATGTACAATTTTACATATATATGTGTAATCTTTTGTATTCAATTTGTCAGCAAATCCTGTTGGCCATATCTTCAGAATATTTACAGAATCTGACCACTTTTCATGGTTACTACCTTGGTCCAAGTCAAGAAGACAGGGTAAGAATGTTATAGATTGCATCTTTAATGTTTGGGATGGTATCTAATCCATAACCCTCAGCTTTGGGGCCCATTATCTGTCTGTAGGATTATTGCAGTAGCCTCTTTACTGGTCTCTTCGCTTCTGCCCTTCTTTGCTGTCATCTATTTGCAACACATCAGCTCAGTAATGTTGAATATTGGTCAGATCCTATCCCTTCTCCGCTCAAAACACTAAGGGTTTCCTGTCTAACAGAGTAAATGTCACAAAGACTCTACAGAATCTGGCCCTTTGTTTTTCCGACTTTATTTTTACCAATCTCTACTCACTGAGTTTTGCCACACTATCCCCTCTCGTTCCTTGAGTATAACAGGCCTGCTTCCACCTGATGACCTTTGCTTTGGCTGTATCTTCAGCCTGCTGTGCTCTTCCCCATCGTCTGCATGGCTCACTCCCTTACCTTCTTCTCGTCTTTATACAAATGTCACTTTCTCAGTGAGGCCTTATCTGAATACCCTATTGCCAGCCTATCCCTCTTCCCTGCCTTCTTTCTCTCTGTAGTCCTTTGCATCATTTGACTTTCATATATTCTGGTTATTTTCTTTCTTTTCAGTCTTCTTCCTCTAGAATATAGCCCCTTGGGGGCAAAGATTATTGTCAGCTTTTTGTATCACTGGCTCCTTAATGGTGCCTGTCCCATAATAAGTCGTCAGTATATTGAATAAATGAATGAATGCTTTCTGGCACAATCTGCTTTTTTATGGCCCAAAGGTTCTATTTTCTGTGGTGTTAATATTTAATAAGAGAGGCCAGGAGTAGTGGCTCATGCCTGCCTGTAATCCCAAAACTTTGGGAGGCTGAGGCAAGTGGATTACCTGAGGTTAGGAGTTTGAGATCACCGTCTCCAACATGGCGAAACCCTATCTCCACAAAAAATTATAAAAATTAGCTGGCCGTGGTGGTGGGCACCTATAATCTCAGCTACTCAGGAGGTTGAGGCAGGAGAATTCCTTGAACCTGGAAGGCGGAGGTTTCAGTGAGCTGAGATCGTGCCACTGTACTCCAGCCTGGGCGACAGAGCGAGACTCCTTCTCAAAAAAAATAAATAAAAATATATTTTAAAAGAGGTATTCTGAGAACACTAGCAGAAGGAGTGGATTGAGTTTATGTGGCTTTCTGCACTGCACACCAGCCACTTGTAGCACCAAGTTACTTCTCTAACTAACTGGAGAATTTTCACATAATTAGACTGAAGATATTATAAACACTAATTTGAAAGGCTTGAGTTTGCAAATGCATATGAGAAGCTAGAAGCCCCTTGATTGTCCTCTTAAGGTACCACCACAGCCAAAATATCTAACACTCATTAAGCGCTTACTCTGCTAAATGCTTTTTATTCTACACACACACACACACACACACACACACACACACACACTCAGAAGTAGGTGGGTATTTTCTCGATTTTTCAATTGAGGACTGAGGTTGAAAGAGCTTATGTAACTTGTCCAGTACAAAGATGCGTAGGCAGCAGAATCAAGGTGCTGACCTGAGATATCTCAAGAACTCTATCCTTGTTGGAGGGGTTGACGCTTTAAACATGTTAACTAAAGGGATCTTTCTCTCCTTCTGCCTTCGGTGGGAGCTTGACAGTTGTACTCATGAAATCAAGCCCAGCAAGGAGTGTAGAGAGAAGACAGGGTAAGAATGTTATAGATCATATCTTTAATGTTTGGGATGGTATCTAATTCATAACCCTCAGCTTTGGGGCCCAACTCTGTGCTTCAGGATGTCGAGGGGAGGAACACTAGCTAGTTAGAAACTCAGTTGGAAGGAGGAGCCCAGAGTCTCTGTCTTTGCCTTACAGACACATAGTGTTTGCCTTCTTCCTCTGGACAAAGAGAGTTGGTCTAAATACACATTGTATTCTGGTGGTCAAAAGTTATTTCTGCTTTCCTAGGCCTGAGCCACAGAGAAAATTCCAGTCTACTGTGATCACCAGAATCAGAATATTTCAGAGCTAGACTGCATTTTGGAGCTTTGCAAAACTTTTCTCACCATTGGTTCTCCAGCCATCCAGAAAAGCATGCAAATTCTCCAATACATGATTTTCTTTCTCGCCCTGGATCTTTGTGTGCTCTGCTCCCTGTCCTGTTAAAACTTGCCTTCCGTGTTCCTCTGGCCAACTCCTTGCACTCTGGGATTCAGCCTAGAAGAGAGAACACAGTTAAAAATATTCAATTTTTTTTTCAAGGAAAAAATATCTGTTAGAAATATCATGTTTTTTTAAATGCTTGCAGTTTAGTCCCCCAAACAATGTATTTATTTGTGTAAGTAACAGTATATGTGGATGCTAGCATATGAAAGTTTGGCCTGTCCTTCAACCTCTTTTATCTAAAAAATGGCAAAATTGAACCACAGATGTGAAATCCAAACAAGTGTATTTATTAATGGATATTGGTTGCCTGTAATCAAAGCACAGCCTTTTGGTTAAACCTAGTCTTAGATTAATGATAAACAGAATAATAATTTTTAAAATATGCTAAGTGTGTATCTTTAGCATAAGTGTGTGACTACCTTAAGTATGGGTTTGTCATTATTAGCCTTAGGGAAAGAAGGCATTAGGTTATTTTTTAATGAATCCAGATGTCTGTCCAGAACTGTATTTTTCCTCAAATTTTAACGTACCTCCAGAGGAGTTTCAAAGCTAGAGCTGTTGAACATGACCATGGGGATGGGAAGTGAGGTAAGACAGCTGCTTTTGTTTGTGAGGAAACTTAATTTGTGTGACACTTGCCTTCTGTCTTCCAGAAAATTAGCATGTGTAGTTTTAAAACACAGAATGAGGATGCTAGCAGTGTTTATTAAGCAAATCCGGTTTATGTCCCTGCATGTTTTTGTGACGGTGTATAAAAATTTGAGGTTATACTGCATATAGCAAATTCTCCCCACCTGAAATGACACTTCTATTTAAAAGAGGCATTTAACAGTAAGGTTCAGTAGGCGGAGAGAGGATTGACATGTATTGAGAATTGTCTGTATGTCTGGCAGTGGGCTAGAAGCATGCATTGTGCAAATGCTCCATTTCCCACTGGACTCTGATATCACAGGTATTTTAAGAAGGGTAGAGTGATAAGGATGGGACATCCAAAACACTTCTGAATAAAATAAGCTCTCAGCTGGATGTGGTGGTTCTCACTTATTGTCACCGCTATTCAGGAGGTCAAGGCAGAAGGACTGCTTGAGCCTAGGAGTTGGAGGCTATAGTGGACAGTGATTGCACTTATGAATAGCCACAGCCTGGACAACATGGCAAGACTCTGCAAAGAAAGAAAGGAAGGGGGCGGGGGGAGGAAAAAAGGAAGGAAGGAAGGAAGCAAGGGAGGCAGGAAGGAGAAGAAACATAAGCTCTCAATGACCTGAAGTGATAGAGGACAACAGCAGTGTGGGAACCTTAGCATGTGACCTCCCTGAGCCTTTTTGGTTTCCTGTAAAAGGGTGGGAGCTGGAAGGCAGAAATGAAGGGGAGGCCATGGAGGAGGGATGAGCTTTCTTCTTACTCCAAGTGCCACTCTCTTACCTTCTGCTGGGGGTGGGGGGTTTCACTTGTGAGATTGCTGGGCAGGTCATCAGTCTTTTCTTCTTTTTCAAGCGTTAAAATTTCTTTTCCTTAATATACAAGTAATTCAATTGTTTGCTGAAAATTTGGAGAGTGTACATGAATATAAAGAAGAAAATTATAATCATACTCATGATCACATAACCCTGATATATAACCACGGTTTTCAATTTGAAGCAGAACCTCAGATGTTCTCTCTCTCTCTCTCTCTCTCTCTCTCTATATATATATATATATATATATAATATAAATTTTCCTTATCCAATTTCAATATATAATCATACCCTTTTATTTAATATATTAGTGATCAGTTTTCCCAATTGAGCAGTTAGACAATGATGGTCTCATGGGTAGAGATGGGTCTCAAGAAAAGGATCAGGAGGTCTCTTCTAGCCCCATAGCCATGGGAGACCCATGGTCAGAGCACATAGAAAAGGACTACAGGTCTGTTGATAGTAATAATACATCACAGCCTTGCTTTCATAAGGATCTTTTATTATTCAAAGGTACTCAGACCCTTACACTGCCACTAGGAGTAGATAAAGGAAGTTTTATATTACCCAGGTTTGAGATGAGGAAAGGCAGTATTGGGCTAAAGCCACTCGTGTACAAGTACACAAATGGATAGAGTTTCATATTTCTAATGAAGTAGCTTTTCCAACACATTATTAAAACTGTCAGTTTCCTGTCATCTTAGTCATCTTGGGCTGCCATAACAAAATATCAAAGACTGGGTAACTTAAACAACGGTTATATTTTCTCACAGTTCTGGAGGCTGGGAAAATCCCAGATCAAGGTTTTGTTTGGCCTATTTGGTTTCTGGTGAGGGCTCTCCTCCTGGCCTGCAGACAATTGCCTTCCTGCTTTGCCCTCAAATGGGTTTTCCTTGGTGCATGCAGGCATGCAGAAAGAAAGAATTCTCTGGTGTGTTTCTTAAAAGGACACTAATCCTATCCAATCAGGCCCCACCCTGATAACCCCATTTAACCTTAATTACTTCCATAGAGACCTCATCTCCAAATATAGCCACACTGGGGATTAGGGTTTTGGCATATGAATTTGGGGGTGGAAGAGACATACACATTCAATCCATACCACTTATCCAACAAACACTGCTAGGTGCCCACTTTTGTTGTACTGCTAAGGAGCCTAAGTTACAGAGATGAGCAATTGCCAGGTCATGCTACAGTGGAGATAAGTGTGGACCTATGTAGGACAAGCTAGAGAAGGTATCCCTTGGGAAGTGTTTGTGAGCCTTGAGAAACAAGTATAGGTGTAATGCAGAAAAGAGGACAGCCATCAAAAGTTCATTCTATGTTGCTGTCTATTGCTAGCACAAAGAAAAAGATAGAACCTGATTTTGCCTTTTTTTTCTTATTTTGTTTTATTGAATATCATCATGCTGGATTATATGAGCCTTTGTAAACCATGCAGATCCTTCACTCCATCCCTCTTTTTGTTTGGAAAGGTGGAAATCAATAAATAAAATGAAATGTAGAATCTGGAGTCAGGTATTTGTCAGAATGTTAATTCCAGGCATGCATTCCTCTCTGTTTCTCTCTTTCAAGTCTAGTGTTTTTAAAGACATAATTGAAAGATTTAGTAGTGCTTGTGTAATCTCTATCAATTCCTACTGATGTATCCTACTGTTTGCTTACTTTATTCACTGGCCATTGGCATGGTTTTTTCTTTCAAGGTCTTTCTGATCACCCCATCATGAGCAAACCTGAAATCTTAATTTGACTGCTAAGAAAAGGACATCAGAAAGGTGGAGGTTTTCTATAAAATGCATTTCTCCTGTCATCATCTCATTTACTCATTCAGTTTACATTTACTGAGCATTTACTACTTGCCATAAACTCTTCTAGGTGGAACTATTGGGTACAAGACAGAATAAGATAATTCTTTACCCTGGAATGCATGTAGGCTCATGTATGGATGAAAAATATCATTCAATTCAGCCATAAACTTGGTTCACAGAGGCTGCCAAGAGCACTTATGGAAGAGGTTTCTAAGACTGCATTTAGAGTGACTTGGCCAGGAGTCTGTGTTGGATTATTGGGAGTCACCGTGGGCCTTGGGCAGGGAGTTGCAGAAAAGAAAGTAGTGACTTGCAAATTGCGTATTTGCTGTCCTGAACTGTGCCATGTGTGAATACAATTCTTTCACTGAATTATGGATGCAGGCTCAAAAATGTGTTATCTTCAGTGGGATAAAAAATCAGCCTCCCAAAATGACCAGTTATCTTGTATTTAAATTTTGTTAGAAATACATTTTAATCTTCTAGAAATGTTTTTTCTCCTTGGCTTTTCGTCTCTTTACTCCTTAGATTTTAAGTTACAGTTGGGAAATTGTTCTCTTCTTAAGGGAATGATCCATCGTCAACAGGGATTTATTAATGTATTTCAGCAAAAGCCTGGGATGAAGCCAGTTGCTTTGCTGACTGTGGAAAGAAGGGACCTCAAACCCTTGAGTTTTTCTTTTACACAACAATGCTCATTCTTGGATGCACAATAGAATCACCTTAGACGCTTTTTAAAAGCCCAGGACTCACCCTAAACTATGAAATTTCCAGGATGGGACCCAGACATCAGATTTCAATGTACAACCTTGGAGAACCACTGACCAGGGCACATGCAGCCGCCACTAAGTTTTGGTCAGTTGGATGGTGAGTCTGGCAGCTGTTCCGGTAATTGTGGAGACAGAAGATAAGACTAGAGGGAGGAGGCCACCTTACAGGTTTCCCCTGGCTCTGTGGTGTTTACTTTGGGCAAACTCAAGTTATACAGTTGTGGTTGAGATATTCTTGTCCAACTCTGGACTCGCAATCTTTATGCTTGCCCCGGGGTTAAAAATCTCAGAATTCCACTTCTAATTCCTACACAGTCTTTGGGAAGCGGTACACAGTTGTAGCTAAGAGTGCATGGTGAAGACCACAGGCTTTGGAGTTGGAAAATACTGAAGTCAAATCCTGATCAAATGTGTGGCCTTAAGCAAGTAACATAACAGTATCATGACTCAGCTTCCATCTCTGGGAAGTGGTGGAATAATACATGCATTTAAGGATTGTTAAAGGGCTAAACGAGACAAGGTACACAAAGAGGAAACACTTCATTATACTAGGTATAAAGGGAGGGCTCCAGAAACATTGGCTGCCATGATAGCTGCCAATGTGAGAATCAACCATAGATATTGGGCCACTGCTGGTCATCCACCTGGTGACCTAGGAGTAGGAAGCAAGTTCAGGAAGCTGCTAGTGGCCATGTGCATGTGAAGTTCAACTTGTTATGGCCTGTTTCATGGGTTTTTGACAATCAGTGGGATAAATGGATGAAATATTTAATAGATGCCTCAAAGCACGTGAAAAGGCTCAGCACGAAATGGAGCTGATCTCAGTGGTTAGCCTGCCTTTTCTATCTCATCTATGACCTCCCTGTTAGCGGATGGTGCCTGAAGCGATAGCCTTTGCACATGATGCCTTAAATCATGGTAGTCCCTGTGTTCTAGCATTTCCCAGGCTCAGAACCTAGACAAGAGTACTGACTTTCTTCCTGGACTTGAAGATACCTTCTGTGCCATTTAAACAACAAGGTGATCCAGAACAGTGAGTATTAAGTATCTCTAGATTTCATTTTAGTAATTAAAGCCTCTGTATGCATCCAATTATCCTTCAAATAAGCAACAAAATTAGGGCTTGACTTTTAGTTATTTTGCTTCCACCTTACACTCTAGTAACAAGCAAAGCAATGTATAAGACAAGGACAAGGGGCAACCGAAGAATTAGATGGTTCAGAGCCGTGGAATATTGTAGTTGACTATCAGGTTTAGTTCATCTTTGGCAAAGTCCTTCTCTTTCATGAAGCTCTCCTTAAATTCCTGTTCTCCTGCAGCCAGCTTCAAGATCTTGTTTCCTCTGAATTTTCATAGTGTTTCATTGACTTTTTGGTGCCAGTTTTTCTTTTATTAAAATTATTTATGCAAATATTTTACAAGCTCCTTATGGGGAAGGCCTTGTATTGGTTAGTTATGTATCACCCCTAGTATCTAAAAGTGAGCCTTGTACCTAGTAAGTATTTAACATTTGTCAACTAAATGAATACATACTTTGTAACAGTCACAAGAAAGAAATCCATACAATAAAAACTCACTATTATTCTGACCATCAAATAACAACTGTCATTTATTTTTCAGGTATTTATTGGTAACACTCATATTATGACCTTTTAAGACTCCTTTTAAGAATATTTTGATGCCCTAATCCATTCTCCAGACAAAACTCATGACCAAGAGCAGTAGAGAGCTTCCACCATTAATTTTCCCCTCCAAATCTATGACAATTTTGTAAGCCTGCATTTGCAAACATATTGTTTCTGTGTTGCCCTGGTTTCCAAGTGAGTGTAGTTATCATTTAGAATTCTCCCACCTGCTTCCAGATGTCAAAGGAGTGGGGGATTGCTCCTGAGAGCTCATCAATTCTGCTTCAGTGGACTCTGTGAGGATGCAGGATGGATAATTTTGCCTGTAAATTCTTTTTTTAAATCTTAAATTGTCCACAATCTGTGGCAACTCTTGTTTTATTTGAATATTTTGGGAAAGTGGGATGGCAGTAATTTGAAAGAGAAATTCCATCCAGCATTAACTGGACATAATAAACCAGCATTTGCCTGCCTGGTGGTAAGCTCTTTTTGGAAGAACAAGCTTGTTTCTGTGAGCACAACAAGGAAATGGGGGTGGTGAAGACATCCAGGATAAGACAAGTGGTGACTGACAGCCCAGCTGGTGGAGATGGGTAATTGGAAATTCATGGCACATAAATCTCCCAGTACTTATCTTGAAGCACAGGAAGAGAGGAGATCTGAGCAGGGAAACATTTAGCTCTTTCAAAGGGATCTAATAAGGTAGCAAATCTTTAAGTTCTTCATTTTAACTTTAATTAAATTATGGTTTTCTGTCTTGGAGAGATAAATGCATGCTGCTTAGGGAATGACTCTGTGCACAGAAAATGGAAATGTGCAGGACTGTTGGAGAAGTTCTTTGTTTACACAGAATATACAATCCTTTCCCATGGGTCCCGTTCCTTTGGAGAGCAATTGTTTCTTTCTCTTTCTCTTGATGGGTTTCTGGTTTCCCTGTGTACAGTGACATCTCCTTTATGTGTCTTAGCTTTCTAGTTTCCAAACTAGTGTTTAAAAAAATGAAGTGTTATTAGATCATTATGAAGTAACTTAAGGATAGCAGCACAAAGGAAGGGATGTTCTTCCTGTTTGTTGAAGTCTCATGCTTTCTGTGCTGGTTTGGGTCTTTGGTTCAGCATCTCCGAGTGGAAAGTCACCTTTCATTGTCTTCTTCATGATAACCCATCATATACTAAACCTGATAGATGGAGCTCCCTGGCTCCTTTCTGTAAGTTGGATGTATCTCCTGAAGGAATGGTTCTCTTTTTTCAGCCCAGCTTCCGCTTCCTCTGCCTCATTGCTGTTGAAGTTCAGAACACTTATCTAATCGTAGTGCCCTGTTTGTGTGAAGATCTGTGTTGTTTCTGGTTGGCAAAACGTTTCATGTGTTGCAGTGCCAGAGTTCCTGCTGGTGAGCGGAGCTACACAGAAGAAGGGTAGCTCTCTGTGGCTTTGGAGCTTCCATAAGCATCATACCTGATATCTGGCTGAGGTCTGGAAAGGGAGAAGAGATTGGAGGGTGTGGCAAAGTCCAGAGACAGAAGGAAAAGTACTTATAATGGTAGGGTACAGGATGGATTAATCAAACAGAACAAATGCGTTGAGCTTTGGAAGTGCTGAGCACTTGTATTAGGCATCCTGGAAGTACCCAGGAAAGACAAGATTTGCTCCCTGATGACCTGGAGTCAGGAAATTCACATTATCATCTGAGCTCTTCCAAGAGCCAATCTAGTTACCTGGGTTGGACTAGATCTTAAAGGTAAGATGAAAGAGTTAGTCTAGATAATAGGTGCAGTAAAGACAAAGGTGCCATAGACTTTCTTGCCCTTTCCAAAACCGTGAAGGCTGCTTTACGATTCTAACGTGTGCAGTGTGTGTTTTCTCACACCATGCTTCTTGCTGTGCACAGAGGAGGAAGACAATAAATACACATGAATTGACTGATTCGATGTGGAGCAAGGTAACAACGGAGGGGTGGGTCACAGAGAATGGGTGAAGATTTTTATTTGACAATCGCAGCAGGAAACCTTTAGGAGAAGTGATTATCAAGCTTTTAAAACCATGTCTCCTATCTTAAAAAGCACTGTAATTAATATATGTCTCTTCAGTGAAGGAAACAAAAAGCCATATCTTCATTTAAACAACATCAGTAGCAGCTGTCAGCACTACCAATATAGGTTTTGCAAAAGAAGCTTCCGGGTTCAGTGGTAGGTTAAGTTCACTTTTGTCATCCTGAAGATTTGTTACGAATTGTAAAGCCTTCCATGGCCCCCATACCTCCAGAGAGAAATCTACCTCTGCAGCAGGGCACATTCTAACTTTTACAAACTGACATTAACCTTTTTTTCCTCCTCATCTCATACATTCAACAGACATTCACAAATCTCTGTGCCAGGCATTGATACTAGGTGCTCACGATTCAAAATGACTAAGTCTCCTGTTGTCAAAGAGTGCACATCCTAACAATGGGGGGAATCATGAAATGAATTAACACAATTAAGTGCATATATGTTACAAGAGTAATTTCAACAGGGTACAGATGTAGGCCATAGACATGTCATGCACTTTCATGTCATTATTCCTTGGCTCATTATATTTCCTGTGCTCAAGATTTTGTTTTTACCATGTCTTACAGCAAAGCACAGCCCTTCAATAAAGTTCATGCTCTGAGGTCACTTTCATGGGCTGTTTCCATTTATGTTCCTGTGAGAGTTTGGGTGTGCATTTATCATGTTACTGTGTTTGTGTTTTCTACTAGACCATAAGAACTTCAAAGTCTGGGGCTTTGTCTTACACAGTTTTGTGACAAGTAGGTGCTCACTGAAACTTTACAGGAAGGCAGATAGGCTGTTATGTCAGAGACGGCAATTACTGTTTCCTCTGTCTGGAATACTTTTTCCCCAGATCTTTTAATTAATGACTTGTTTTCAGAGAGGCCTTCCGTAACAATCTTATCTAAAATAGACCCTTTTCTTTATATAAGTCTCTCTTGATCGCTTTGTCAAGGTGTGCTGTCTTCATAGCTTATGTCACTATGTGAAATTTCATATTTGTTTTTGTGTCTTGCCACTAAATGCAAGCTCCCTAAGAGTGGAGATACTGTCTGTCTCATTCACTGCTGTATTAGCTGCAACTAGAATAGCATATGGCTCATAGTAAAAACCTTCAGTATATATTTGTCAAATACACGCATGACATTTAGTTTCTGGTGTTTCTGGTCTAACACACCTTTGTGTTATTTTTAAAAAATGAGCTCTTCACAGTTTTTCATAGTGTTTTCTTCTCTCTCTGGGATTGTTTGGTTGTTCTGGTACCTTGAAGATAATGGCAGCAGGGTGGCATTTAACTTCTTCCACATTTGGCTTGGTGCCACTGACCTTTCGTGGAATTTTTCTCAGCAGATGCTGCACAGAAAATGAGCTCTTTCTCAATTATGGGGGCCTGAGGCCTCTCCTCCTGTGCTTTTGGTGACCGGCAGCATGGGGTCAGACTTTGACTTCTGATCTCCTCTGTCTTTCTCAGCTGTTTGTCTTCATCTAGACAGTCAGCTGGCCTACACTCACATAGGGGTTACATTTGAAAGGGAAGAGAGTCCATTTGGTTTTTCTCTTCTTTTCTTCATGATTGCTGACACTTCCAAATGTAGTAAGGACATGCAGTTGAAGGAAGAGAGTAGATAGGTGGCAAAAAAGAGAGCGCACTACAGTGGGTAAGATTGTAATTGGGAAGTCCTAGAGCTTCCAGCACTTGAGTGCAGAGGGCCCTGCTCATTGGGATGGAGGTGGCTGGGGCAGCATTTCTCTCTCTTCCTCTGTAGGATCTACAGCCCCTTCCATTAGGAGGGAGGGGGGTGGAACAGAATGCCTTATTTCTGGGCCCATAGTTCTCTGTCAACAAGTCACCTTTACACTTTGATTATCCTCTTCTATGTTATCTGGGGAATGGCAAATGGGGGCAGAGCCAGCTTTGCTAGATGACAAGTACAGCACCACTCTTTACTGAGGACACTTATACCCATTAGTCTCAGCTTTGGGGATCACAATAGCCAGTTACATTATTATTATTGTTCCTTTATTCCAAGTGAGCTTATAATTTGTTTCACAGTTATTCCAGGGAAGTAGAGGGTCTCAGTTATTGAAGGATCAGATGTCCAAACTAGATCATCTTGTATGCCTCATATTGGGTCTAGAGTTTTGTTGCTGTTGTTTGTTGTTTGTTTAGGTGAAACTGCAAGCAGAAGAATCCATACAATTCCTCACCTCTTTCCAAGGGGCTTTGGGGGGCCCTGAATCATTCAGTATACAACCTAACTCTCCAAAATGTCCCAGAATTCTATTGGCATCATACTAATGAAAGGGCAAAGGGTTAACTCCTGAAACTCTGCTTCAGGGATGAAAATGTGTATGCATACATGCATGCAGATACACACACACACTCACACATGTACACTCACATTGTAAATATGTATATACATACTCATGGTTGTGGTATATGACCTACTCCACCATAATAAGCACATGGTTTCCTTGTTTTGATTGGAAATTATTAGCATAGGTGGTAGAAATGGCCTAAGAAAAGATGTAAAGTATTTCTTTGTAAAGTTTTAAAATACTACTAGGTAATAATATTCAAACCTCCTGGTGGTTTTACATTACAGAAACTGAAGTTCTAAGGAAAACATAGAAAACATAGGCTTTTTTTTTTCTTCTGTAGCATGGCTATATAATGAGCTAGACTAACGTTTAGTCAGCTGAAAAACTGGCAGTTTATTGTGGTGATATAAATTGTAATTATCTACCTAACCTTTTCTCATGTTAAGCTTGCTATTCAAAAGGTTGTTTTATTTTCTAAGTTTTTTTTTTTCTTTCAGCCTTGGTACCATTTATTTATATATTAAGTTTAATTTAGGGAAAAGAAGAAAAAATTGCTAAAACCCATTGGTAGAAATCACCCCTTTGTGGAATATTATCTAACCTCTATAGTGGCATAGAAGATGATGCATTTGCAAACAGTCTCTGCATTTATAAACATTTTTTTTTTCATACTGGCAGAAAAATCCAAACAGAACTCATAGACCTACTTTGAATGAGAAATATTCTCAATTTGGAATAACTATAATCACTGTTTTTATTAATCATTTAACAATTGTATGGTGTTGATTAATTTTCTGGTAGTGTTATGTTAATAAGATTTCAAGGAAGGGAAAGAAGTCATTTCATGTATGTGGGTTTACTTTAATTTTATTCACCAAAATGGTATTTACTTAATAACAACTGTGGAAATAAGCACAGATTCAGGCTTTGTCATCTTCTATTTTAGTGCATAGCTAATGAACAGAGCGAGTGCCTGTGGAAAAATAGGTTGGTAGCACTATTCAGGGTATGAGTCACAGGGGCCTGCTCCGACCTCATTAGAGTTTTTTGCGGTGTGAATCAAAGATGTTTAGCATCTACCAAAGTAGATTCTAAATAGTGATGTATCCATGGGTGTTTGGTTGATACAGTTAATGAGGAGGGTTGAAAGCCTCTGTACAATTTTACAGTTTTAAATCTGTGCTGATTCATAAACTCAAATAAGGAAAACTTTTAAGTGGAAACCATTTTCCTAAGGAATTTATTTTTAAATTTGGAGGTACCATTTAGGATTGCTTTATTGGCACTAGTTTTCAAATTTTGTCGCATTGCTTCTCTTCCATTTCCCCTCTATTGCACAGTGATAAGCGTTATTTTCTCATTTGTCAGGAAGGAAATTCCCATCACACTATCTAGCCGCCCTTGAGGCTGTGAATGTCTTATAATTTTAGAAGGTTCAGATCAGAGAACATACAGTTTCTGACTCTTAAAAGTACAACCTAGATATGTAAACATTGAAAGACTGACTAATCCAGTCTTGATCACTTAAGGATTTGAAGAGTCGAGTCCTACACTTTCAACCAAGTGGCAGACATTGCTTCAGTATTTAGCTCTTCATGAGTCTAGAAGGTCTTTGAGATTCTGGCCATAAAAATGAACTTAAGAGCAATAAATATGTTGTAACTTAGAGTTCCAGGAGCACAGTTTAGGTGCTGAACTACCTTTTAAATTTTTTCCTTTGTGAAATATTTGTGGCTTGGGATGTCTAGTCAAAGGAACAATGGTGTTATAAAAGAGATGGGTTAGATTCACCTCACCACCTGATCATTTCATTTTGGATGAAAATTTAGCAGCTGATATTGCAAACCTTGAGAAAGTGTTGACTGCCTATTCAAGTGTAGTTTAGAGGGTTTTAGATTCTAATAGTAAGTAATAAGTGTAGAACCCTGTTTTAGCAATTGTGTGTGGTTATAAAAAGATTCCAGTTGAAGGCCCATGGGATTTGACAACATATTCTGTTTGATATTTTAGTGGTTTGAGAAAGGATTTTTAGAATATGTATCTGGAAAGTAAGGGAACGATGTAATGCAGTTTTCAATCTACTGTGTAACCTTTCCATTACAAGACTTTCCGTCTTAATCCTGTCCAGTGGATTTCTGGTCCTCTGAGGAGTGTGCCTCAGTACACCTCTCCATGGATGCTTAGGAATGGCTTTAGGTGGCTCCTTTGTGGCCTCCAGCTTTCATTCTGCATAATGCATCAGAGTTCCTCCTGGGTCTGCATCTTACTTCCTGGACTGATTTCTCTGGGAAGTAATTGACTCAATGTTTTGCTTCTTAGTCTTCCTCTTGCTCTTTATGGCAGGGTCTGATTGATATAGGTATAAACATCAGAGCTAGCATCTGCTTTACAGTTTCAGGAAGGGATAATTGATGAAGACTTGTCCATTAGTTGGGAGTTGGGAGAGCCCCTGTTTTCGTAGCAGTGTGGTCATCTCCTCTGGAATGAATACCCAGCCTTCCTCTCACAGAATCTCCTCTTGCTTGAGTTTATTTGCATTCATGTAATTTGCATGACAAATTTCGGTCTAATGGCTTATCCTCAAACCACCTCTGCAGTTGTCTGTCAGTTGTTTGTAGATATGAAGAGGCAAAAATGACTGGTCTGTGGGTCCTGTGCTAACTGGAAGGTCATTATTTGATGAGTGAAAGTTAGGAGGACAGCTTACACCTAGAACTCACAGAAAGTAGATCCTGCATTGACTTGGAGGAGGTGAGGTAAGACAGGGCACAAATGAATCACTGGCATGGGGACCAAGAATAAATGGGGAGCTGGTGGTAAGTGGGTTTGAGGTCTGGATTGTGGACCATCCTATGGGTGCTTTTGGCAGGGACAGGTGCATCATGCTGGGTGGGGATGATCCTTTAAATGGGTCAGACCAACCCAGGCATGAGAACTAAATGCTGAATTCTTTGTGAATTCAATTCTGGATCAGAACAAGGATATAAATGGGACCTGCTGGATATGTCTCCTTAATAGACATTTGTAAGAAAAGCCACCCATTTGCTTCCAAGTTCTCTCATTATAAGCCGTAGTTGCTATTGGGAAGCTGATGCCATTTCTCAGTCCTCTCTTTGTTTCTGTCCTTCCCTTTGTTGCAGTGGATCTGCTGAAGAATCTTGAAATGCCAGCAGAAGGTTGAAAGGGAAGACCTTGGAGTTTTCACATTCTCAAAAAATAGGTGGCACTGAGAGGTCTTATTTTATAGATAAATCAGCTATGTTGGTTTCAGAGTAATTCATTTTTCATAGTTTTTTCTTTTAAAAGTCCCTCTTCTAGAAGGGACACACCCTCCTTACAGTAGAATTCTAGTTAATAAATGGAGAAGGAAGAATGGGAAATGGAAAAACACCATTTGGTAAACACCACAGCAATAATTGTTGCAAGCAAGAATCATTAATGGATGCTGAAAATAGCAGGTGAAAGTATGGTGTAACAGGATATTTACTTAGTCCCAAGGTATCGCCCCACAAGAAATTTATAAACTAGAAGGAGAAAATAGTGGTTTTAAGGTGAAAAACCTAGCAAACACCAACTTAAACAAGTGATCAAAGTTAGTATCATCAGGAGTAATACATATCAATATTGTGTAGCTCTTGATATGATACAGGTGAAATAACATTACTTCTATGGTATTCTGTCCCAAAATGCACGCCACAAACTAGTAGTGAGGTGACATAAGATAAACCCAGATAGAAAGTCAGTCTGCAAAATGGCTAGCTAGTACTCTTCAAATGTCAAGATCACGAGAGACTCTAAAGAAAGACTAAGGAAATGTCCCGGATTGGAGACTTAGTAGAAATGGCATCTAAATTCAGTGTGAGTTCCTGAATTGAATTCTAGACCAGCAGAAGGACATAAATGGAACAATTGGTTAAATGGAGTCATCTGTTAACTGGTTAAGACTATAGTATCATTGTTAATTTCCTATCATTGTTATGTAGTTACGTGAAACATTAATATCTGGAAAAGCTGAGTAAAGGGTATATGGAAACTCTTTGAACAAATTTTTCACCTTTCAATTTTTTTTTGTAAATTTGAAATTATTTTTAAAAAGCAAATGTCTTTTTAGGAGATATTATGCTTTACTGAATTAATGGATTCATTAACTCCCTCATGCCCTTTGTATAGCTAGTTCCCCTTCTAAGAAAATGAAAGCCTGTGATAGATTTCCTTTTGCTGTTATCATTTTACTTCAATGTTTAGACTAAATGTTTTTAGCTTCTCTAGGTGACTATCTCCTCCCATTACTACCAATGAGAAAATATATGCCCAACTCTACTATGGAATACTGGGGATGCTCTTAGTAGAGTCCATAGTGGTGCTCTTACTAGAGTCCCAGTGAAAGTAAAGGCATATTCACTGTAAAGTTATTGTAGCTTCAGTTTTAGTACCCTTCCCCCTCATGAGCCTCTTCCAAGTCTCTCCACTTTATATATATATACACACACACACACACACACACACATATATACCCATATACATATATATACACACACATATATACACCTTGCTCTGTTGCCCTTGCACTGCTGTAAGGCAGTGGTGTGATCATAGCTCACTGCATCTTCAGATACCTTGCTCTGTTGCCCTTGCACTGCTGTAAGGCAGTGGTGTGATCATAGCTCACTGCATCTTCAGAT
>NC_045446.1:82218671-82227920 GCF_002776525.5 Piliocolobus tephrosceles
ACTGCTGTAAGGCAGTGGTGTGATCATAGCTCACTGCATCTTCAGATTCCTGGGCTTAAGTGATCCTCCCTCCTTAGCCTCCTGAGCGGCTGGGACTACAGACATGTGCCACCATGTCTGGCTATTTTTTGTTGTTGTTGTTGTTGTTGTTTTTAGTAGAGTCAGTTTCTCTGTGTTGCCCAGGCTGATCTCCAACTCCTGGGCTCTAGTTATACTCCAACCTCAGCCTCCCAGGATGCTGAGATACAGATATGAGCCACTGTGCCTGGCTTTCCACTTAAGTTTGAATTCATAATGTTATATACTTAAAGAGAGTCCTCCACATGGAATCAGCTTCAGGCATCCCCCCGCCTGGATCTGTTCCTGCTTAATGGGAATACTTTGCCTGAGGCAGTTCCATACAAGATAACACAGCCCGTTTACATCCTGGCTCATTTTCAAAACAGCGCAGAAGAAAACAACATCATCTTGAAGCTGGAATAGAATATTTCAAAAGTTTTCCTTTGTTTAATTTGGCTCACTACCTGGCTAGGCAGAAATGCAATCCAATGAAACAAAAGTAAATGGAAATGGAAAGCATTCTTGTATGCAGACTGAAATTGAGCACATTTAGTCAGAAGATCAGATTTGCCGCATCCACAAGATCACTGTCCAGAGGAATACCCTTTGGTTACATGGAAGTGTCTTTGCTTAGACTTTGCCTTGAAGCTGCAGCTGTAAACAGCATCTAATACTTGCAACCAGTGCTCCCAGCCCCTGCCACCACTTCATCCCGCTTCATTGTATCTCTCAGATAAGCTCACAGCCCAAGGTTCTTCAACCTTGTACAAGACCTCACAAGAAGAGGCAAATTTTGCATGTGTAGAAATCTGTGTTAAATAAAATACAGGATCAAGCCAAGGAGCCTGAAATTTGGAGTTGGTGCTGACAGCCCCTCATTCCTGTCACTTATTAACTTTATTTCCCTCCTCAGCTTTTGTCATTGCCTAAAAATTATTTAAACACAGGTTTTCATATGCTGTGATTTAACTCTTTAAAACCTTTAGTACCACATGGGAATTAGTAATCTCTTTCTTATGAACATTTTTATTGAGCTTATTCTTATGGAAATTTGATCTTCAGTAATTTTATCAGAGGGATTTTTTTTTTCTTTTAACCAAATGTAAACCTATCTCTAGTAGCCCTGAACTTAACAGCAACATTTTTTCCTGGTCACACACTTCTGAAATTGGAGGATTAGTAGTACAATATAAGAAACATGGCACTCACTTTGAAGTTGCCTTCCAGGTTTTCACAGAAGTGTGTGTGTGTGTGTGTGTGTGCACGTGCACGCGCGCTTGTGCCACATGAATGCATGTGCTTTTTGGAAAGTTTTATTGCCATCTCTTTCCTTCACAGGTTGGTTGAGTATCTGTGTTTTCAGAGTAAGCAGAGAACAGAATGTAGAAGTAGTTTGAAATTACAAATTAAACTAGTTGTACTAGGAATAAAATATTAGCGAATGAAGAACTTGTTGGGAAAGCCTCACATGAGAATGGTTTCATTTTTTAGTTAATGAAATGCTGAAATATACCAATATTGCTTTGGATGTTGTTTTATCTCTGGGCTATGAAGAAAACCAATTGTTTGATTGTGAAATGAAATCAAAAACAGAGGAAAAACACTATTTTTAAGGAAGACTTACTATGAAAGTTATTTTGAGAACTAAGTCCTGTTTACCACAGAAGGTTAGTTAAAATGTATATGAGTCAATCATTTGCCAAAACACTAGAATTGTGTTTTGAAGAACCTAACAATCATTAGAGCCCCTTGTGAGTTAAGCCCAGAAAACCTCATGTATGGAATTGCCCTCTGGACACCAAATACCTGAGGATACAGAAGAGATTATCTTATTGACTTCAAAACTTTATTAGACCTAAGGTTCTTAAATATGTTCAGCCAAGTCATGCCCTCTGTATCCTTTCTTAATGTCTGAAATGTGTGTGGCTCCCCCGCCCCACCCTCCCAATTTGGCTGTCAGTCTACAAAGGAAATAAAAAAAATAGCAGACCCAGTTTCCGGGCTGTTTTGTTTTACGGAGATGCTAAAAGGCAGCTTATTTCATATTGATCATACCAGGGAACTAGCCAAGTATGGTGTTAATTGGGTCCTCTGGAATTCTACGCCCCGGGGACCAAAAGCTTTCTAGTAAGGAGGGGAATAAACCCACAGGCTGCATAAAAATGAAATCCAGGAGCCCACCATGTCCTGATTGCTGATTACTGGTGATTTGGCTAGCTCGTTTTGTATCCAGTTGCTTATTTCAATTAGCTTGTTTTGTGTTATGTTTCCCCACACCCCCCTTTCCTGCAAAGCTGTGAAGCCTTGTTTTGAAAACTGCTGCCCCAGAGTGCACCGGCTTGGCGGTCCTGTCCTCATTGTTCTAATGCTCATTCCATATGTGGGTCACATCCTAGTGCTCTCCCCCCAGCCCTCCCCCTCACTTCTGCAGCCATCTCTCCTTCCCTTCCCTGTCCATACATTGGTGCTTGCACTCTCGTGCTCTTTTACACTCACTCATACACACACACACACACACACACACACACACACACTTTTCTCCTAAGAGGCAGAGGTAGGGCAGATTCTTTCAGGAGCTTGCAAGCGGGATCATTCAAACTTAAAACGCTGGTTGCTGTGCATTTAGTTTATGGCAAACACTTCACCTTCAGAAAAGTAATTATTCTGCTCCTCTCCCTGTTTCTTTCCCACCCCTTGCCCTTTTCTCCTCTCTTCTTCAGGACAAAGGTTTTTAAGAAACTGAGATTGCCACTTCGTGAGGCCCTTCTTGTTACCCTGGTAGCTGGTATCTCAGACAGTGAATGAAGGATGGATCAGACAGGCTGGAGTTTTGATGCACAGTTCTTTGGGTACTGCAGGAGGAGCCCACTGAGAAATGTGCATGGCGGGCATGCCTGCTGAGTTTATTATGCTGGTTATCTGTCACTTATTCTGACTAAAAGGTAAGGGCTTCTGTAATTTGTTGCTTCAAAGAATTGGTACATTGTTCTCTTTCTAAGGCTTCCAACTAATTGGCTCTTGAGGGAAGATTGGAATGAGAGTTAGTGCTCAACTTCTGTAGCTTATCCTGTTAGATCTCTGTTTTTTTTTCTTTTTTTTAATTTGTGAAGGAAAAATAATCTTGGCAATTTTATGACTATTGGTGGAATGTCTATTTACTTGTTTTCAAAGAAAAACAATAAAAACCACCCTTTGATTCATGACGTTTATTTTAATTTAAAACTTTTCATGGACCAGTGAAGAAATGTAGTGTATGTGTAGTCAACATTTTCAATGATTTCTATAAACTTTGGGAATAGGAGTTGTGATCTTATCCCAAGATAAGAATATTTTACTTTAACAGATTGCATTTTTACCGATTGAAAATTACAGTGCATTTTAGTAATCAGAGTGAGGAAAGTTAGAGACTATTTAAATGAAGTACAATAGTAACATTTACGTTAATTGGTCAGTTGCTGTAGTGTGGGTATATACATGGCGATAAATATACATTACTAATTATACTTCTTGTTTTCTGTATGCTTAGAGGAAAATTTTGTGTCTGTGCAGAATTGAAATATGAACTGAACCACAGGCAAAAGAATCTTAGTAATAAGAATTTTAGCAAAAGAATCTTAGCAGTAAGTACTTAGAAAACTACATAGATTTTTTTATTTGTATAAATTTAAGAGATACAAGTGTAGTTTTGTAACATGGATATAATGTGTATTGGTGAACTGTGGGCTTTTAGTGTATTCATTACCTGAAAAGTATGTGTGTGTGTATATGTGTGTGTGTATATATGTATGTATATGTATATACATGTATATACACATACAAGTTACTGTAGTTGACAGGTAACACATGACCTGAAAATAACCTTTTTAAAGTTTTCACAACGATATTTATCTGACATGCTAAGTACTTTTTCTGTATCATGATGAGTAGTTTCATGGATAAATTTAGGTAATAGCTATTGAAAATCATCTGGTGCCACCAAGCAACTGTCTTGCAAGAACCAGAGATTTTTTGAGTGTAGGGCACAATCAGATCTTTTTCCATTCTTTTTATTTTTTTTTAATTTTTATTTAAAATTTTTTTTGAGATGGAATCTCTGTCACATATGTGTATGTGTGTGTATATACACACACACACACACACACACATATATATGTATCTTAAGGTTATGCTTTTAATCTGTCCTATTTAAAGTAATTACAACTAGACTTTCAGCTGCTTGTTATTGCTGGGAAAAATGTACCTTTGGTTAAGAAACATTTCAAAAACAGATTGCCCATCACTATGGAATTTATGCAGTTGGAAACCAACTGAGCTTTATTGAAAAAAATGATTACGTCTTATTTTCTTAAGCACTAGTGATTTACAAGGACCCTTTGGTAGTAGCATAGGATGTATTTTATTGGGGATGGAGATCCCTTTAATGATATTTTCTTTATGGCTGCTGTGCAAGGTTTGTGATGTGTGTTGCAATCTATCTTTATTTATCACTCTGTCTCATGAGCCATAAATGAAGGAAAGGTATATGTTGGGATACCCAATTTAAGTCACCTTATTTTATTTATTATGTTATAGAATTTGCTCCAAAGAGCATGTGGGAAATGTTTTCTTCAAAAGGACATATTGATGCATCCACTTAAACAACCTAGGGATATCAGCAAAACAAACCGGGTTTCTTTCGTGTTAGACTTTGAGAAGAGACAAGAAGCAATCCGGGTGAAAGGAGGGTGAAAGGAGGACACTATCAGTAAAAGAGAAGACTGTTATTTTCTTGACCTTGGCTCAAAGGTTGCTGTCAAGACTGCTGGAGATTGAATAGGTAGAGTAGTGGCCAGATTTAAAGTTGGTGTCTCTCCCACACCTAACCCTCATCCCAGTCCCTCACTGTCCGGTATCTTTGTCATTCAGTCACCCTGGTTTAATGTGTCAGCAGGAGGGCTTTACCTTCTTTTCAAAATCAAAAGGAGATGGCCCAGCATGGCTCATACCCATGAAAACCTTAAACGCTTCCCCTTCTACGTTTTATCCCAATCATCTACATTGAGTAAAAATAACAAGAAAAAAAAAAAAAAAAAAAACAGGTACTTCGCCTTCATAATCGATTTTTCTTCTCTTCCAAGTTTTTGAACTTTGTTACCTTTCTAAAATGTTAACTGTATACATCCCGTACGCAAAGCATAACAGTCTTAGGATACCTTTTGAGGTACAAAATCAGTGACTCTCAACCTGGGCATATTCAAAGGATTCCCTTGTGGAGTTTTGAATAATGCAGGCTCCAGCTACTGCCTACAGGAATTCGTGATTCTGCAGTCTTCATTAGTGCTTGGTACATGGGAGTTGTTTAGTAATATTCACAGAATGTTACACAGTGAAAAGTTTTCATAGTAGTCTGACAGGACACAGTGGATAAGTGCATTGCAAAATCTTTTCTGCTTCCTCTTTAGTTGAATTTGGAGAAGGGAAATTCCCTCCCTCTATGCTTCCTACATGTATATTAAGGAAAATGGGGCTTCTTTTACAGAGGTTTCCAAGCCTCTGAAAGTAGATGAATCACCCTTAAAAGGCTAATAGAGCCCACTAATCATTTTGCACCACACAAAACAAATAGTGACTTCTGTATCAGTAATACTAGTAACAGCCATCCTAGAAATTACTGTGAACATTAGTCCTGGGGCTCTCACAAACCTCAAAGTGATAAATGGAGAGAACCCAGAAAATTGAAAACATTCTCTTTTTGTATGTATATTTTAGGTGTATCTTGGCATTTGAGTCAGTAGGAGTGTGCTTGTTGTATAATAATATGAGTTTCCCAAACAACTTTTTTTTTTTTTTTTTTTTTTTGAGAGGGAGTCAGTCTCGCTCTGTCGCCCAGGCTGGAGTGCAGTGGCCGGATCTCAGCTCACTGCAAGCTCCACCTCCCAGGTTTATGCCATTCTCCTGCTTCAGCCTCCCGAGTAGCTGGGACTACAGGCGCCCGCCACCTCGCCCGGCTAGTTTTTTCTATTTTTTAGTAGAGACGGGGTTTCACCATGTTAGCCAGGATGGTCTCGATCTCCTGACCTCGTGATCCGCCCGTCTCGGCCTCCCAAAGTGCTGGGATTACAGACTTGAGCCACCACGCCCGGCCCCAAACAACTCTTAAAGCATCTAGATCCATACACATCAGATGCAAAACCATATCCATGGACCTGGAACTGGGCTGTGACCTAAGTGCTTGTTTTTCCTATCAAAACATCTCTCCTTTGGAACCTTCGCTAGTTTAGACTGTGTCTTGAAAATTTGTTAGTGTCCCTGAAGCTATAGGGGCAAATTCTGGTGAAAACAAAACAAAACAAAACTCAAACAACATGCTAATATCTTAATATTATCTGTAATATGAGGACTTGAATTATGATAGCTGTTCTTTAAGTACTTCCCAGCTTTCTAATCTCTAAATTGTAATCTTTATAACTATAATCAATTCTTATTAAAGTCAGTTCTGCTGTCACATTTGTTTTGAAAAGGCAAATTTGTTCCAAAGCAATTGATATATTCAAGACAAGCATAAAACAAATGCTGTATTTGCTTATGTATGATTTTCTCCCAGTAAAACACCAGGTGAACGTGGAAACTGTAGCCAGTTGAATGCCACATAGGAAAACCAAAAATGCACCCGTGTTTTAGGAGTCCCACCCATCCACATCTGGGACTACCAACTTTCTGTCTGATTTCAGAACACCCTTCTTCCACCACTTCACAATAACCCACAAACCTCATCCCTTAACCACATTCATTTCCACAGCAAATTCCAGTTTTTTTATGTGATAATGTGCCATGTTTACTGCTGTATTTACATATTTCTCAACAGTTTAACACATGTAAAACTGTGCTACAATTTTTATTAGGTTTCTGCTTCTTTTTAACGTGTTACTGGCAATGGTTTTGATTGTTGTACCTCAAACTCATTTTTTGTTTTGTTTTGTTTTGTTTTGAGACAGAGTCTCACTCTGTCGCCCAGGCTGGAGTGCAGTGGCGCAATCTCGGCTCACTGCAACCTCCACCTCCCAGCTTCAAGCAATTCTCCTGCCTCAGGCTCCTGAGTAGCTTGGATTACAGGTATGCGCCACCATGTTCGGCTAATTTTTGTATTTTTAGTAGAGACAGGGTTTCACCATGTTGGTCAGGCTGGTCTTGAACTCCTGACCTCGTGATCTGCCCGCCTCAGCCTCCCAAAGTGCTCGGATGACAGGCGTGGGCCACCCCACGTGGCCTCAAACCTTATTTTTCCAGTCAGCCACTTGGTTTTTGTTGAGATTTTGCAGAGCACAAAGAATTTCAGCAATGCATACATTCTATTGGAGCAGAACTGACTGTATGGATTTTGGTATGATAAAATTCTCAGAGGCTAAGTGCCAAGGATATTTTGCATGCTCTAGCATTGTTTGTTATGAATGTGGTCAGCTTAAGCCTATTTTCCCCTACTGTGTATCTGTGTTTTTTTTTTTGTTTTGTTTTTTGTTTTTTGTTTTTTGTTTTTTTTTTTTTTTTTTTTGAGGTGGAGTCTCGCTCTGTCGCCGGGGCTGGAGTGCAGTGGCCGGATCTCAGCTCTCTGCAAGCTCCACCTCCCGGGTTCCCGCCATTCTCCTGCCTCAGCCTCCCGAGTAGCTGGGACTATAGGCGCCCGACATCTCGCCTGGCTAGTTTTTTTGTATTTTTTAGTAGAGACGGGGTTTCACCGTGTTAGCCAGGATGCTAACCTGCTGACCTCGTGATCCGCCCGTCTCGGCCTCCCAAAGTGCTGGGATTACAGGCTTGAGCCACCGCGCCCGGCCTACTGTGTATTTTTTCAATGACTGTAGAACTGCCTCAGAAAAACTATTTTTCAAACCTTCAAACTTCACGGAAAGTTGTGTGACAGTCTCAAAAGTGAAGACTACAAAAAGATGATTAGATACTTGGTCCAATCCTAGGAATGAAGTTTTGTGGTTTTAGCTAATTGCTAATGAAGGTCATTGGATCATTTGATTTTTAACAGATTCTAAGGTTCAGATGAGAACATGGAGATATACTTCTTCAGGTATGCAACTTAAACAAATACAAATTTGATAATTTTTATATTTGCAAAAAAAATATGAAGCCCCTCATTGCATGAAACAAGGAAAATGCTGGACTGGTTTGGTAGAAGGGAAAGAGAATTTTAATCTTCCGAAGCAGTAGAGGGGTAAGTGTATACTGTAGGCTTTTTTGTTTGCTTTTCGTATCTGCTTGTTATGGGTCTGGAAATTGGAGTTTGGGTTTTTGATTGTGATTCTCCTCAGGGTTCTGACTTTTGGCCACAAGCAGTTACAGGCTGCCAGTACTCTGAGTATCCTCTTGCCACTTCCTGCCGGGCTAATGTTTATTTCACCATTGAACTTGCCTTCCAGAACCTTGCAGAAATTCTCCAGGGAACTGAATGTCACAAGACCTGAGTTTGAAGCCAGAATTGGGACCCTGGAGTTGTCCTAAGGCTCGTTTTTAGCTGTGTTATCTTGCAAACTACAGGGCCAAGCTTTTTTACCCTCAGTTGCCAAATGGAGCTCTCCTCCCACTCCTTCACTAGAACTTTTCCTTTTAAAGTAGAACCATTTGAAACCTTTCTGGGCACAGCTGTGATAGTGAGGGAAGCTCACATGACCATGCTTTGAACTCAGCTGCTTGGGTATGTAGTATGGTGCCTTGGGTACATGGCATGGTACCTTCGTATGTCAGCTCAAGCCTATTTTACTCCTAAATATACATACAGTAGTTTAATTACAACTTTCATGGGCTTCTAGTTGAAGAGAAGAAACATAAGAAACATTGATACTGAAATACACAAACAAGTTGGCAAGGAGGATAAAAATGATAATCCTGTGAATAACCTTGAGATTTTCCTAAGCAGATCTTCAAGCTGACATGATCAGGGTCCTTCTATAGTATATCAGGCATTAAAAATGTAAAAAACAGTGCCTACTAGATCCAATTTGGCTCTTTATTTACTGAGATTAAAAATTATTCATACTCACTCTATGATTATTTGTTGAGAGACACTTGCAAATCAAAACCTGAAACCATGAAAATTACAAAAAAAAAGTTAAGTTTTTTGAGGACATGATACAAACATTCCACTATAAGGTCACAAAGTTTACTGTTGACACAATATTGGTTAGTTAAACCTCAATGTATATTTTA
>NC_045446.1:82227930-82318116 GCF_002776525.5 Piliocolobus tephrosceles
CTATCTATCTATCTATAGAGAGAGAGACTGACTCTGTTGCCCAGGCTGGAGCGCAGTGGCACAATCTCAGCTCATTGCAACCATTGCCTTTTAGGCTCAAGCGATCCTCCTGCCTCAGCCTCCCGAGTAGCTTGGACTACAGGCATACATCACCACACCTAGCTAAATTTTGTTTTTTGTAGAGACAGGGTTTCTGCATGTTGCCCAGGCTGGTGTCAAACTTCCAGTCTCAAGTGATCCACCCACCTCGGCCTCCCAAAGTGCCGGGATTATAGATGTGAGCCACCATGCCTGCTCCAATCAGAATTTTTAAATAAAATAAATTTAAAGTAAATTGAACAGCATACATTACTTATTCAAAGGGGAAAGGTTGAAATTTGTCTTCATACATAATGAATATTATTAAAATTGTATTAAATGAACTTTCTGATAAAATCTTTAATAATGCATTGATCTCAAGTGAAATGCTTTATTTTAAATCTCTTATATACCATGCAAAAATGATTAAATCATTAAAAGATTTCCTACGGGATTTCCAGTGATTATATGTTTTGGTGAAAAAAAGGATTCAAAAGTAAAAAGTGAATAGAAAATACTAGGCTCAAATATCATCCAGGTCCTCTGTGGAGTCTACAGCTCTCTGACATGCCTTGAGCAAAGCAGAACTAGGGATAAAAAGAGGAGTAGGGGGACCAGCTTACTTAGGAAGTATAAAGAAGACACTCCACTTGGAGTGCAGTAAATACAGAAGGTTTCCTTTCACTGAAAAGGAGTGAGATTTCAGTACTCAGACACAATCTGCCCTAAGATAACGTGCTTGTTGGCAGGAGTATAACTGTTGGTTGTTGAAGAAATATATACAAAATGCATATTTAACAGTTGCTTTGATTTTAAAAAAAAACTAAATGTCTGTTTTTCTATTGACAATGGCTGTCCTAATGGCATGCCAAAAATATACCCCCAGCTATCCGTGCTTAACAAGTTGAATTGGAGGTGGATTACCTCTTGAGTACCCCACAATTGACTGCTTCAGTTAGTCCTGGCAAATTATACAGCCAAATTGTCTATCTATTTTCTAATATATCAGCAAAATTAAGCTGAAAAATGCATACAAAAATAAATTGCTGCTGGAATTGCATGATGCCCACCTTTTCTTTGTGTTGAGGAAAAAAAATGATTAAATCACACTTTGGAATCATTCTATTTCAGTCAACTCTATTTTGATTCTAGGTCTGGTTTAGGGAAAGTCTGTGAGACCTTTAGCCCCTGGGTATTGAGCTGAGTAAACTATTTAATAGCCATGTTGTAGCTTTCAGTCAATGATTTTCCACATTCCAATCTTTCTCCACTTTGGAGCCAGCCTTTTTTGGGAAAACAGAGACCCATGGTTTCATTTCAACAAAGAAGGAATAACCAATCATGGAACATATTGGCTGTGCCATCAAGGCGGTGGCAGATGAGGATTTGGGGACTTCAGGACTGATGATTCTGAATGTTGACATGTCATTAGACTCACTGCAATATGGCCAAATTTTTGAGTATCATGGTTACTTAAGGTTACAGGCAAGAATTATTTTGAGTGCAGCCGTCAGAATTAAAAATAATGGAAAGAATGACTGACTGACTGAATGAATGAATGAAGAAAACCAGGATATGGATGATTAAAATATTTCTCCCTTCTCCCTGCAAACATGTGGACAGGGAGTTTCCATGTAAACTCTTTCTCTCTTTTAATCATATTCTTTTGTTCTAAGGAGTATTTAGATTTTTTTGCTCCAGTGGAAGTTCTTTCAGTTTTACCTACGACAGCTGAGAGATTGCAGATTGGTAATTTTGCTTAAAAACCAAAAGATTTGGTTGTTTCCATTTCATTAGCATCAGAAAGGGGGGTTGCCTAAAGTGCTGGCCAGGGTAGCCTTGCAGAAGCAGGCAGGGTTGGTTTGGTAGGGAGAAAAGATTGTTGTTTGGAAATGTATAGAACTGGCTGTGCAAAAAATAAATAAATAAAGCCATGCTCTAAGGTATTGCTGAATATCAAGTTCTCTTTGCTGGGTTGGAATAAAGTCTATTGCAGGTATTATGGCTTTTTCTTGGTTGTCAGTAAGTGTATGCTGGAGACTAAATAGTGATGCCTGGTGCTTTTTTAGCACTCACACTTTTTCAAAGGTGTTTTCTACCTTTAAACTCCTAGAATTACATAATGTATAGGAGACACAGGGGAAGGAAGAGTTCTGACCAGGATCAGAAGAGGGGGCCCTGGTGTAATCATTATTCTGAACCGGCTGATCTTGAGCAGTTTTCCCCAAAGTGGCCTCAGCCCTATCAAGCTTTCAGATATAGGGCCTTGATTCTAATAGTCCTTATTTTTTGTTTGCATTTATTCAGTACAAAACTCCCCAGTTGTGATGGAACTTTGCCCACAGTGAGAGGAGGGAGTTATTCGCAATCTTCTGCCACTTCTAGGTTGCTTTTTTCTTTAGCAGAAATCATATGTCTTTACTCTGAAATTATATGTCTTTACTCTGAAAATATTTTGTAATGTACTTCATAAAGTATTTTGTAAAGTACTTTGCAGACTCCAACTCCATGTTGTAGACACCATATCGTAGTGTGGATTTCTAGAAAGGAGTAGACGGATAAGTAGACAGGTGATGTAGCAGCCTTGTTATCCCATCCTATAGTGACCTAGTGGTGAAGCAGGAAGCAATCAGCTTCACACTCTTTGAAGAAGAGGAAAAGTTACTCTTCTATGGGAAAAGAACCCGACAAAAGAAGATAGGGCCTTTTGTGCCCCCAATTTCTTTTTTCACATAGTCATTTCAAAGCAGTCTCTCATTTTTATAGCTCATACAGTCCTGGGAGTTAGCAATGATAGTATGTTTTGAAAATAAATGATACTCAGAAGGGAGAGGTAATAGGGAGAATTCTAATTCAGTGAGATTTGTACTGTAAAGTATGTATGGTTCGAGCACCAGCATCCTCCTCCTTTTCAGATTATTTAGCCCTAATTACTTATTTCCCTTTTGCTCCCTACACTCCTAGGAGATCAACTCCTTGAAGAAAAACTCCAGCTTATGGAAATAAATATATTTGCTCAGAGGATACAGGAATCATAGTTTTTTGGAATTGAAATACCCATAAGAGTAAAAGCATTGTTTTTCTTAAATATATTCAATACTACTGACCAATCCACAGGTCTTTCCTGAATTAACACAGACGTTAAAAAGTTGAAGTTTAATGCTTGGGGAAGATACTGGGAGAACTGGTAGGCACAAATCTTGCTTTGAGACACTGGCCACGGAGGGTGTTTTGGTAGATGGTACAGGCAGACCCTGTGACACGAATGCCGGATTCTGCAACTGCATGTGCTGAGTGCGGTAGAGAGTCCATGTGCTGAATGTGGAATTCACTCATTCATTTATTCTCAACTATTTATGGGGCCTATTCTATGTGCAATGAACACAACAAACATCCTCCCCTCATGGAACCTTCTTGTTGGAGAGCTTTGATCATTTGCTTATATGCATGCACTCATACACAATCTAAACAACAACAAAGCCCAAGTGATTACTGGACATCTCTATGAAAGGCACTGAGCAATAAAATGGCAAGCAAAAGTCTTTTCCCTTAGAGTAATCAGTGTGTTTCACAATTAAGAGGTAAAATATCACAAAAGTCTTCCCCTATGTTTGTGTGTGGTTTTCTGTCATTGCTCAAGTTGACTGGGATATAATTGGTTGATACTCTTGAATGAGTCCAAGTGGCAAGCAGTGGACAATATGTGTTCAACAGATAACACTGAATAATGGGAAAAATACAAAGTGGTAGAATTCAAACATTTTTTGGTTGCCCAAGATTTAAGGCAACAATAAACCATTTTTTCTTCAACTCATGTTTTAAAAAGTCATTATAAACTACTTTAATCTCTGTGTGTTCAGTAAGTATAATAGTATGAATCTTCCTTTCATCAGCTCCAACAACAGTGATGCATTTTATGTCCTGTGCAAAGTGTTGCTGATAGAAAAATGGGTGAGACATAGTTCCTACCCTTAAGGAGCATGTAACGTTGAGGATTTGAAGTATTATGGGAATCTGCTTCTAAAAGTAATTTTTTCTTATATAGTTTTGTAGATGCATGTTTAGGAGATAAGGAAAACTGAGCTATGAATATGAAATGCCCCGTATAAATATAGGCAATGCTCTTGCCATTTCTAATCAAGTAAATATAAAAATGATATTCTGAGAATGCTTATACTGGTGTTTTTCAAACTGTATTCAGTGAAAACAGGTGAATAGTTATGGGAGAGGAGTAGGGATGAGGAAGACAGAAGGAGTTTTTATGGTCAAATCAGTTTGTCAAACATTGGGTAAAGGAAGTAAGCAGGTTTTTCTTATGCATGCTTCTCCCAAAACTTTAATTTGCTAGTGTGCATTGTGACACTCCAGGATGGGTTATTGCAGTAGTTCCCAAATTTAGCATCATAATCACAAAGTCCTGGGCTCCAGAGACTCATTGAATCAAAAGTCTGGCAGGTGAGAACCGGGGATTTTCATTTATTAGGTTGGTGCAAAAACAATTGCGGTTTTTACAAAGAGCAATGGCAAAAACTACAATTACTTTTGCACCAACCTAATAAAACACATTTGGGAGATTACTTTTAGGTAGTCTTAGTTACTTTTAGGCAGAGTCAGTTTATTTCAGCACTGGTCCCAGGTACCATTGACATGCAGGAAGGAGCTCTCCCTGATTTGCATAACAGTAGAACATCCTTTATCCAAGAAATGCATATTGACATTTATGAAACTAACAGTTTGGAAATGCTGGCCCTTGCATTCTTTTTCTGAAGGTCTAAAGAAAAAAAAAACTGATAGTTAACAAGTTCACTAGTTTGTGACTTTACTCTGAGTTGATGTATATTTTATGTGTGGTGGTTAAGATAGCACTAAGGATCTAATTCATTTTTTTGAACCCACATTGATGGTTACTTATTATTTTTAAAGTGGTGCTTATGGCTGGGTGCAGTAGCTCACGCCTGTAATCTGAGCACTTTGGGAGGGCAAGGTGGGTGGATTACTGAGGTCAGGAGTTCGAGACCAGCCTGACCAACATATGGAACCCCCATCTCTACTAAATACGAAAAAAATTATCTGGGCATGGTGGCACATACCTGCAATCCCAGCTATTTGGGAGGCTGAGGCAGGAGAATCACTTGAACCCAGGAGGCAGAGGTTGCAGTGAGCTGAGATTGTGCCATTGCACTCCAGCTTGGGCAATGGAGTGAAACTCCATCTGAAGAAAAAAAAAAAAAAAGTGGTACTTACTTTATTTATATTGTCCTTAGACCATTTTCCTCCTTTTTTCAGTTAATATTCCCTCACAGTTTGAATGTAATTTATAGTAAACTTTTCTTTGTTCTCTCACTTTCCTAGAGAATAATGCTTAAAGTTGTTGGATATATAAAACTCAAATTCCTAGAGATAGGAAATTGTATAATTAGGGTAAATTTGATAAGGTGTTGGCATGAAATAAGATAACTATTTAAAGAGAGAAGAGAGTGAAGGATCTTATTTATAAGAAGAATTCTTGGTTGTTTTTAGGTCTATACTCTAGATCATTAATTTATTCTGAGAGGGGTTACAGTGGCATAATTAAGATGATCTAATTAGACAAAAAAATTTACTGATCCTGAAAACAGATCACTTTCCTGAAAAAAAAAAAAAAAGAAAAAAAATGGGAAAAACCTTCAAAGAGGTTTGCCTTTTTCTTCATAAACCCTGTTAATGCAGCATTTCAGAGCAAGCTACAGAGCTGGGCTTGGGCAGTTAAATCCTGACTTTGTGTTTTGTGTAGACCTAGAGGGGAGCAGCTGTATCTTGAGTGGAGATAATAGCCTCTAATGGTAACCCCAGACACAGCTATTAGTGTCAGATTAAATCTAAATGCAACCTGCTTTTCCTTTGGAATATTCTCTGTGGTAAACTGTTTTTCGTAAACTCCTATTTGAGTCTCTGCTTACTTACTTTGTTTCAAGAGCGTATAAACCAGATCAGGGTGATTGCTCAAGTGAATGTGGCTGAGGCTCAATGCCATGAACATTGAGATTATAGGTATATGAAAGGGCTTTGAAAATGTGTGTATAGTCATCATTGAAGACCTTGATTGCTGAAAATCAGACTCTGGTTAGATGTAGGTCTTGTCTTAAGGTCCAAGAACAAAACATAAATGCAAGATAATGAAGTACCATACCAGTACAGCCCTACCTTGAAGATAGTGTGGGTTCAGGTCCAGACTATCACAATGAAGTGAAAATAGAAATAAAGCAAATCATGCAAATTTTTTGGTTTCCCAGTACATATGAAAGTAAGGTTTACACTGTAACCTGTAAAGAATACAATAGCATTATGCCTTAACAAATGTACGTACCTTAATTTAAAAATACTTTATTGCTAAAAAAAATGCTAAGGGTCATCTGAGCCTTCAGTGAGTCACCATGTTTCTGCCGGTGGAGGGTCTTGCCTCGATGCTGATGGCTGCTGCTGACTAATCAGAGTGATGTTTTCTGAAGGTTGGGGTGGCTAAGGCAGTTTCCTAAAAGAGGATGGCAATGAAATTTTCCTCATTGACTCTTTCTTTCACGGAAGATTCCTCTGTAGTGTGCGATGCTGTTTGATAGCATTTTACCTACAGCAGAACTTTCCAAATTGGAGTCAGTCCTTTCAAACTCTGCTGCTGCTTTATTAACGAAGTTTATGGAATACTCCTAAGTAATTGGTTCTCGTTTCAACAAAGTTCACAGTCTCTTCACCAGGAATAGATTATATCTGAAGAAATCACTGTATTTGGTCATACTTAAGAAACAACTTCTCACCTGTTCAAGTTTTATTAGGAGATTGCAGCAACTCGGTCACATCTTCAGGTTCCACTTGTGATTCTAGTTCTCTTGCTATTCCCACCACATCTGTAGTGACTTTCTCCTCTGAAGTCTTGAGCCCCTTAAAATCACCCATGAGGTTTACAATTAACTTTTTCCAAACTCCTGTTAATGTTGATATTTTGACCTCCTCCCAAGGATCACAAATCATGTTAATGACCTCTAGAATTATGATTTTGTTTTCCCAAAAAGTTTCAATTTACTTTGCCCAGATTCATCAGAGGAATCCCTATATATGGCAACTATAGCCATTTGAAATGAATTTCTTAAATAGTAAGACTTGAAGTTTTCAATTACTGCTTGATCCATGGGCTGCATAGTGGAAGTTGTGTTAGCAGGCAGAAAACGCATTAATCTCCTTGTATATGTCCATCAGAGCTCTTGAGTGACCAGGTACATTGTTAATGTGCAGTAATATATACACGCGTACGTGTGTGTGTGTGTGTGTGTGTGTTTGTGTGTGTGTGTGTGTATATATATATTTGAAACAGGGTCTTGCTCTGTCATCCAGGCTGGAGTGCAATGGTATGATCATGGCTCACTGCAGCCTCTGCCTCCTAGGCTCAAGCAGTCCTCCCATCACAGACTCCCAAGTAGCTGGGACAACAAGTGCATGTCACCATGCCTGGCTAATTTTTTAATTTTTATTTTTGTAGAAACAGGATCTTTCTGTGTTGCCCGAGCTGGTCTCAAACTCCTAAGTTCAAGTGATCCCCCTATGTTGACCTTCCAAAGTACTGGGATTATAGGCATAAGACACTGCACCTGGCACAGTTAATACTTTTAAGGGAATCTTTTTTATTTCTTTCTTTTTTCTTCTGAGCAGTAGGTCTCAACAATGAGCTTAAAATATTCAGTAAACTATGCTATAAACAGATGTGCTGTCACCCAGGCTTTGTTCTTTCGACAGTGCACAAGCAGAGTAGATTTACCATAATTCTTAAGGGCCCTAGATTTTCAGAATGGTGAATGATCAGTGGCTTCAGCTTAAAGTCACCAGCTGCATCAGCCTCTAACGAGAGTTAGCCTATCTTTTGAAGCTTTGAAGTCTGGCATTGACTTTTTCTAGTTATGAAAACATCTTCTTTCGATAGAAGGCTGTTTTGTCTACAGATGAAACTGATTTTTAAATCAGTTACTTCAGCACTTGCTGCCTCCATCTTGCACTGTTATGTTATAGAGATGGCTTCTTTTCCTAAACCTCATGAATCAACTTCTGCTAGCTTCAGACTTTTCTTGTGCAGCTTCATCAACCCTCTCAGCCTTCATAGAATGGAAGAAAGTTAGGGCCTTGCTCTGGATTAGACTTCGGCTTAAGGGAATGTTGTGGCTGGTTTGGTCTTCTGTTCAGACCACTAAAACCTTTTCCATATCAGCAATAAGGCTGTTTTGTTTTCTTATCATTCATGTGTTCACCAGAGTAGCACTTGTGATTTCCTGCAAGAATTTTTTCCTTTCATTCACAACTTGGCTAACTGATATAAGAGCCCTAGCTTTCAACACGTCTTGGCTTTTGACAAGAGGCCTAGCTTTCAACATGTCTTGGCTTTTGACATGCCTTCCTCGCTAAGCTTAATTGTTTCTAGCTTTTGATTTAAAATGAGACATGTGTGACTCTTCCTTTCACTTGAACACTTAGAGGACATTGTAGGGTTATTAATTGGCTGAATTGCAATATTGCCGTGTATCAGGGAATAGAGAGGCCTGAGAAGAGGGAGAGAGATGAGAACGGCTTACTGGTAGAGCAGTTAGAACACAGTACTTATCAATTAAGTTCACATTCTTATATGGGTGTGGTTCATGGAACCCCAAGACAATTACAGTAGTAACAGAGATCACTGATCACAGACCATCCTAACAGATAAAATATGAAAAAGTTTGAAATATCATATTACTGAAATGTGACATAGAGACATGAAGTGAGAACATGCTGTTGGAAAGATGGTGCCTATAGACTTGCTCAAAGCAGGGTTGCTGCAGATCTTCAATTTATAAAAAATACATAATCTGCAGAGTATAATAAATTGAAGTGCAATAACATGAGATATGCCTGTCCATGAATGGTGGCATCAAATCTATTTCATGGCTATTATCATTAAAGATACGCTGATGAAAAGACCAATTACTGCTGAAGTTTCTGAAAATTGGAACTCTGTATATTCACCAGAGGACTTCACTGAAGACTGACACCAGGAATTTGAGGATGGATTCTAGCAGAGATATTCTAGGAACCAGAACCTTTAATCTGATCACATTTAAAAACCGTTTCAAACATGCTAGTTAAATTATATCAAGTCTCTGGGGAGATATCTCTGGAATCTGAACATTCTCTGGGGATTGTTGTTTGACATGTGGAGCAGGTGAGACTCATACAGCATGTGAAGTCATTAAGGTACAATTATGACAAGCTTGACTTGATCCTTTCTGATTTGTCTGCCAGTCTTGACAGCTCCAAACGGTTGGTGGGGACCTGAAGACACCACTTCTCCGGTTCCTTACAGCACAAACAGTGAATATATTCTGCTCCCTTTGGCTAGAGCTACGTGAAAGAAATTTTTGCTGAGAAAGTGTAGAAAGCCCTTAGGTTGATAGTTGCTATTAAGTTAGAAACCTTGGCCCTATTATCAGTGACTCCCTAGGTGTACACAATAACAGTTTTTTTGTTGTTGTTGTTTGTCTTTACCTTAGTCTTCTTCCTCTTCATTTTCTTTAACTCCATTTTAAAACTGTGTTTTAATTGCAGGTAGATGTTTTCTCATGCTGACAGGCAACTCCTTACTTTAGCCCTCATTTGACATGTGGCAAAAATTGTGCCTGTGCTTTTGGAATGCAGGACTTTGGCATGTCTGCAGCAGCTTGAGTAACATAGATTAAGGGCCATTCTTCTTTTTCTGAGATGGAGTCTCGCTCTGTCGCCACGCTGGAGTGCAGTGGTGCGATCTCGGCTCACTTCAACCTCTGCCTCCTGAGTTCAAGTGATTCTTCTGCCTCAGCCTCCTGAGTAGCTGGGACTACAGGCATGCACCACCAAGCCCTAATTTTTGTATTTTTAGTAGAGACAGGGTTTCACCATGTTGGCCAGGATGGTCTCGATTTCTTGACCTCGTGATCTGCCCACCTCAGTCTGCCAAAGTGCTGGGATTACAGGCATGAGTCACCACACCTGGCCGGGCTATTCTTTATTTGTGGAGATGCGTACATTTCTTTTATGCATTATTAAGCCCTTTTAGCTTATGGTCTGGCTCTCAAGCCGTATCCATGTTGGCAAGAAAGTTTAAAACATACAGTAATTCTTGAGTAGGCAACATAATATTGCAGACAACCAGTACTGAACACCAGAGCCATGGAGGCTCCATCATACACTAGCTAGGTGATTCTGAGCAAGTAGTTTTTCTTTGAAGCCTCAGTTTACCCATCTGCTGAAATGTGAAAAGTGGCTAATTAAACCTACCTCGTAGAGTTGTCGTAAGTGAAATGGCACGGGGTTGGACATATTTGCTCTCTAAAGGAATGTGATGTTATTTCAGCAATACCAGGGTAATGAATATTGTGTTGGCAAAAACAATCCTGTACAATATTGCAGACTTCAGCCTAGGTTTTGTGCACACTACCTTCTGAATTAAAGGAATTAAAAACCAGGGAAACAGTTGATCCTAATCCTTCTAATCTCCTTCCATGTGAATGAAACACACTTAATGTCTGTATTACTTATTGGATGCAGTAGACAAAGAAGGAAGCATTTCAACCAGCCACCTACCTGCCGAAAAGCCCAGCCTTTCCTTTAGGACAACATCTCTTCCTTTCATTCCCTCCATCAGGATGGTTATAGGTGATGGTAGATATAATAGATGTGATGTTGGACCTTATTTGACCATGGCTGGCTCTCCACCAAAGGGCATCAAATAAATGAGCATGAAGCCTATTGGTCCTAACCCACTCTGCTGGGACCAGGCACAGCCCACTAGTGTATTCTCCTTGTACAGTCTGGAGGAACCCAGCCTCTATCCCTGCTTCATCAGGAACTGGAGGCTTATTTTCTATTGGCTATTTACTCTCAAGACTTAGAAATAGGGACCTATATTGACTCAATTGTTATTTAGATTACTGAGTAAAAGTATAATAATTTTTTAATAATTCTGGGGACTGAAGCTTTCTGGAGTCAGCATTCACTGGCCCAGTGCAAAGTAACTGCTTTTTTATCCTACTATTGCACTTGAGAGGCTACTTGACATTTCCTTTCCATCACTCAGTCACTTTTCAAGGAGAAATAGGAATAATCAGAATTTTAAGATATTCTGTATGCAGTATACATACATTTTAAATAATATTTATTAAAAGACATGGAGTTACTTTTGCTTATCATGCAACTTGTTACTGAATTTTTCTTTCTTTTTTGTCTGTGTTGAAAAGAAAAAGGTGGAAGAAAAAGACTTATGTAGGCTTCCTATTAAAAGGCACCTGGACTGAATAGAAGATTCCCTTTTATTTTATTTTTTTCTACTTGCAAAGCCAAGAGTCAGAGCCGTGGAATCAGAGAATTCAAGTTTCTTTATAGTTCAAGCAGAGTGAAGCAGGGAATGGACAGAAATAGGTCATATTGTGATTGCAAAACTAGGACAATGAGGAGTTTCTTGGAGGGCTCAAGCTCTGATGGATTCTGATTTTGGGGCAGAGCATTTCAGAAAATTCAGAAGCCAAGAGATATAGTATATGGCAACCTTTAAAATATTTTAAAAACATTTACTAGTCTGCATATTCTTTTCTTGTAAAAAGAAGTTAAAAGATCCGTTTTCTTTAATCACTTGTCAAAACAGTGGCTTTCTCCAGAATTATAAGACAGTGTGTTAAATGTATCTCTCCCATTGCTTGTAGCCCTTGAATGATTTTCAGACATCATTGACTCCACACATGTTTAAAACAGGGAGTCAGTAGCAGTAACCCTTTCGGTAGCTGAAAGCTCCGGATCCCAACCACTGGGTCTGCCAATAAGTAGCCATTTGGCAGTGACTCTGAGGAAGTCACTTAACCCAAGAGAGTTTTCACCAATAAAACAAGGGGGCTAGTTGGCTTCTTTAACTTCTAAAATAAGTGTGGTATTCTCACTTTGGAGTGCGGTTTCAAGGTAATCTTGGAATTCTTGGACTATTGCTCTTGGTCTAAACAGTTACAAAAAGATGGAGAGAGAAGAGGTAGAAATTTCCATGAGTTCTTGTGTCTACCTTTCTTTTTCTGTTTCCAACAAGAGGATAGGGTGGTGCCCATGGAGGCTATGATTTTCAGTCTTGCAGACAGCTCTGAGAGTTGCTTGGGCCCCAGTTCCTGTCTTGTTCTTGCTCTTCGTCCATTTAGGATTTGAATATCTTTCTCATTCCTTTTTCTTCTCAGTTCTGCCTGGATATTAAGTGCTTTTGACTCCCATACCTCACCCACTCTTGCCCTCCTGCTTCCAAATGCAACTCCCTACCTCCTGTCAACTCCTCCACTCTGAACACAAAACCATACTTAGCTAGTTGCCAGATTATTTGATTAAAGCAGTAGAAAGTAGGATGATGCTATACTTCAGGGATATTTGCATTTTTAACATCTGGTCCTCCTGAAAGGGATCCCCAGTTGGTGAAATATGTAGAGGAGATAAGAATAACTGAAATGCTTTTGTTCTACACAGAAGGCTTCTTGTTGATCATTGAGTTTTGTGTAATCATCGTACAAGGCAAATGAACTAAGTAGTGATATCCTCTGGGTATTTTATTTTATTTTACAGCTGAGCCTCAGGGGTGAATCAGAAATTGTTCAGGGTTATCTGCCTAGACAGTAACAGAGAAAGAACTTGCACTCAAGTCTTCCCATCTCATGCTCTGGCTTCTGTAAGAGCTACCACTTCACAAGTGTCACCTCTCAAGACACAAGCCATGTGTATAGGGGACATAATGACTTTAGAAGTTGACCAGTAAGTTAGATGTAATTCAAATCTATCTGCCCTCAGGTTTGCAGCCATAAAACATCTATTACCACCTTTTTGGCTTTCCCCATATTTAAAAAGTGGATTCAGTGAAGACAGTGATGAATTGTGTGGCATAGAGAAGTGGGGGTATTTTAAACTGTGACTTTCAGCTGTTGTCCACCTGGGGAGGGAGGTGGGGTGACGTGACAGTGAGGACAGTTCAGTGGAGTAAAGCACTAGGCCACCATCGGCTTTGAGGCTTTAAAAGACTGTTTACATTATCAGATTATAAATAATTGCTTAAAAACCTTCAAACAATAAAGAAGAATATGAAATAAAATATAAAATCTTTCACTATTCTAATCCCTCTTCTTTTGAGTTATTTTTGAGTATGTAATCATCCAGACCTTTTTTTTTTTTTTTTTTACAACCATACAAAAATTGGTGCTATAGTTTCTGCATGCCTCTTTTGCTAGGTATTACATGTGGGGGTGCTATGGTCCACTCCAAACCTCATGTTGAAATTTGATCCTAATGTTGGAGGTGAGTCTTAATAGGAAACCTTTGGGTCATGGGGGCAGATCCCTCTTGAAAAGATGAATGCCTTCCCTCGAGATGCGTGAGGGCTTGCTCTGTTTTTTTCTAGGAGAGCTGGCTGTTAAAAAGAGCTTGGCACCTCCCCTTTTGCTCTCTTGCTTCCTCTCCTGCCACGTGATCTCTGCACACCCGGGCTCCCCTTCCCCTTCCATAGTGAGTAGAAGCAGCCTGAGACCCTCACCTGATACAGATGTCAGCATCATGCTTCTTGTACAGCCTGCAGAACACTGAGCCAAATGAACTTCTTTCCTTTATCAAGTACCCAGCCTCAGGTAGGCTGTAAAGTAAGTTTATATTCCCCTAGTCATGTGGAATATGTACATCTTTTTACAGAATTTTTTTTTTTCTCTTTGTGAAGACACACTACTGTGAAGGGGTAGTTCCTATCCTTGTCTTAAATGTTTTTAAGCTATTTGTGTTCCACTTAGTTTTTATTTAATAAGAACTCTTTATTTATTAGGACCTTAGCTCTTTGTTATATAGGTTGAAAAGGCTTTTTCCTAGTTTGTCTTTTAATTTTGTTTGCAGTATGTTTTTCTGCTCAGAGCGTTTAATTTTATATGTATTCACATCTGTTAGTTTTTTCTTTATGGCTTCTCTAAAGAAGGCTTCTCCTCTGCCAGGATTATAGAAATATTATCAAATATTTTTTCTTGTACTTTCAGAGAGGTTTTTTTGCTTTTGTTTATTTCTTTGTTTTAGTGTATTAATTCCTGATTTTTATGTGACTCCAGGTAGACTTCTAATTTTGCTGTGAAGTTCCAATAGTTAACAATTAGTTTAGGAGAGAAAATAAGATATAAAATTTAGTGAGGAAACCAAGTAAACTCCTGGTGATGTTTTTCCGATCTGGTGACCCATTCAGGGAGGAATTGGTGACCCAAACTATCCACCTGGCACAGGCATCCCCTGCAGCACTTTTCCCAAGCTCTTAGAAGCTGTAAAGTAGAGCATGCCCCTGTTTTAAATTCATCAAGGTGTGTTTCAGGCCCAGTTCACCAGAGTGTGATTGTTCATGAGAGATAATGAGTCAGTCATTTGAACTGGTTTCTCAGTAGATGGTGCAAGAGAACAGCCCTGATGAACAAGAAGATCCTTACAAGAAGAAGCATCCTGAGATGAAGGGGGTTTGTCAGAGTGCAGCAAAGCCCCACAAGAAGGCTGGATTTTGGAATTTACATTTCATTTAACCCATCAGTAAGCAGATTCACGTGTTGGCAATGCAGAATGGGAAGCAGCAGAATGAGTGGTAAATGTATTCAAATAATATGAGTGTCAAACTGACTTAGGGAACACACATGCATACTTAGCTGGGAGGATTGCTTGTGGAAGTAATGAGGTCAGGAAAAGATGCATGGAGAAGAAATTCATCCTAAGCAAGTCTTTCTTAGAAAACAAACAAACAGATCTTAGATTCTTAGGTTAGGAGGATAATTGTCTGCAAGGCAGCTGAAAAGAATCACTTGTGATCTTTCTCACCTATTTTGAGATGACTGAAAATAACTTTATATCCGTGAAAGGGAACAGAAAAGGATATCAGGATGTGAAGGATGTGGTCCTCCCAAAGGTCAGGGGAGAAATTACTGAGGGAGCCTTGGGCTTAGCCTAGTCCCTGAGCCATGCTATGCCTCTGTCAGAGGGGAGCAGCCGCACAGAAATGCCTGACATGTCACAAAGGATGTTCAAAAATGTTCTCAAAAGAAATTTCCCAAGATTAAATTTTCACTAAACCAATTATAACTTAAACTAAAATCTACTGAAGAGGAACAAACCTCTTCAGTATTAATGCTTGCCTTCTCTGTGTTGAAGTATAGCTGGAGTAATTTTGTTTGGTGTCTGTAGTAATGGAGGCCACTGTGAACCAGAAACCTGTGCTGTCTCAGTCCTTGCTCTGGGACCGTATGAGCTGCTTGATTTGCCCAAGTCTTAACCTCTTTGAGCTTCAGCTTCCCCATCTGTAAAAATGAGGAATAATGCCCACTTTAAGGAGTTGCAGTGAAGACAAAGCTAGGTAGTACATTTTTAAATTACCTGAATAATTTGGAAAGTCTTGTACAGATGGCAGAGATTTTAAAACATTAGTGCTGTAAATGATTGGCAACCTTTTTTTGGATTTCTTTCTGATATAGGTCAGGTTTTTCTGAGAGGAGTAAAATTTTTACCTTGACTCATTGTACCCTGAAGCATTTGGCATTGTAAATACATTTTAAAGAAATATGACATGAGAAGAGAAATTTGAATTGCATTTTTCATATGGTAAAGGGTGGTGTGGTGAGTTAAGTTTTCTAGGGCAAACATGACATTGCCACTGTTTATCCCGTGTCCAGCTAACAAGGTGCTGTGCACGGAGAAAACACTAAGCAGAGACTTGCTCATCACGGAGAACTGAACTGTTCTCCAAATTTAACTGCAATACATAGAGTTGGGGTATAAATGTCTCTGTTAGAATCTCAAAGTGCTTCTGTGTTTCTTCGGCACCTGCTCAAATTAAATACTGGAATTCCAGGTTGGATATCAAAAAGTCTCCCCACTCCTCATTTTGGGTAGATGAAGGGCAGGATAGAGGCAGGCATTTGCGCTTTCAGACTTGTGCCTTGAGTCCGCATGGTCACCTACCTGCCACAAAGGCCTGTGACTTCTGAATTTTCTCCAGAGCTCACATTTCCAAAAACTGAGCCTTGGAGAACTCAAAAGTAAGGACATCTTGGCAGGCAGTTCCTGAGGAGGTACTAGTTATTCTCCTTCCCACATTCATACATCCATAAAAGTTGTTAAAACCTCAAGTCTGCTGAGTCCTGAGGGTTCAAGGAGTTGCTGAAAGAAAACTGCCCCTGTTAGCTAACTTGTTTTAACCTCAGCTTCTGAAAGTTGGGGGCCAACCTAAATTCTTCCTGCTATGCTTCTGTTGCTGGGCACCTATCTTTCTTTGTTTCTTGTCTGAGACAGTAAACAGAGTTTAATGGTTGCACAAGCACCAGCTCTTTTGTGATAGCCTGGGAGCTTCATGCAAGGAGTTCTGAACAGGTTGCAAAGGAGAAGCTGTTGCTGAGTGCCAAAAAATTTCCCAAAACCAAAAACAAACAAAAAAGCAACAAAAATCCCTCTCTCCAGTTCTAGCTTGTTAGCTTTTTCTAAGCCATTGGGAGCTTGCCTTACCAATCAATGAGTCAGAAACCTTGACAGTTTCTGCAGTAAGAAACGGTCGGGGAAGAATGAAGCTTGCACACTGGGTGATAGTAGAGAAAGATTTGACCTGTACTTAATACGCTCCAGCTTTATTTGAACGTGTTTTTCACAGTCATTAGAAATCAGGTAAGATTTTAAAGTCAAACATTAAAATGACTTTGCATTTTTAAAGTGAAGGTTGCAACACTTAGCATGAGAAGAAAGCTAACAGACAAACACAAAAACAGTTGAAATGTAGTGGAAAGAGAACTGAAGGAAAAACATTTCCTTCCTAGAGACCATTTGAGACCTTCAGATGCAGTAAACGTCGAAAGATGATGATGTGCCCATCTATGTAAGTCAAAATAAAATGAGACCTCTTTGAAATATTACAAAACTCCATGTATGTTGAAATTAAAAGTGTGTTTCTAGATTTTATGATTGCAGAATTTGGCATTAATCCATGGAAGCTGCCCTATCCCCCTCTCTGCTTTATTCATGTCCTAACAGTTTGTCTGCCTGTTGGAGAATCTAGCAGAGCTATCTGTTGCACTCTGCCTTTTAACTCTGAGCAAGACATTTTCATTGTCTTGTCCTTGGCTTCCTCAGCGGTACAATGAAAGATAGTTTATCCGTTAAATTTCAGGATGCTTTCAGGAACATGATTTTATAAATAGCTCTGTGAGGTTGGGGAGGAGGAGCAAGGTCAGAGAGTTGAAGTGTTTTGCCCAGGGTCCCAAGACAAGCCGAAGTACAACTCAGATCTTCATGTTCTGAGTGTAGTTCCTTCAGCTGTATCGCATGGGTTTTGAGTTTTTAATTAACTCTAAGGGCATTGTGTTGGGTGATGGACAAACATATGCAAATAAATGGAGTACTTTATTGCTTCATTATTATTTATTTGGGTAAATATTCATTTGAATGTTGCTGTTATGCCTTTCAAAATGTGTAATTGTTTTATTTTTTAGAATATTAGCACTTTGGAAGGAAAGGCTTTAAATATCTGATAAACACAACAAATATTGAATAATGTGAAGTATTTTAATGAGTTCCCATTGACTTTAGTTTGCAAATTATGGTAATGGAGTAAAGGAAGGGATTTCTTGTTAGGGAAATTGACAGGAGTAAAGGGTGTGTACGTGTGTGTGTGTGTGAGAGAGAGAGAGAGAGAGAGACAGAGAGAGAGAAAGAAACATACATTTACAGCTTTTCAGATGTTATTGAATGCTATACACAGTTGTTTAAATGTTAAGAAAATAAAACCTGTAATGAAATACTTTATCATGTCAGATAAAATATATAATTAGGAGGGCTGTCTGAGATAAGTTTCAGCCTATCTTTAAAATGTGGTAGATCAAGAATAATTTAACATGATTTAGCACTGCTATTGCACAGTTAAGTATTATCTGTGGTTGAGTAGATAATGAAATGCAGTGCATATAAGGTATGTTTTATTTCTTCTTCTTCTTTTTTTTTTTTCCTAAATGAGAGTTTCATGAAAACCTCTCTGAGGTATTAAAAGTCCTTTTCTGATCTGAATAAATATTTTCTCTTCAGGCAGGTCATATATTATAGTTTGTTTAACAAAATAAACGCTTGTGGCAGAAGCACATGAAATGCAGATAATGGTAAAATAGCACTAAACATAGCCCCTCAGGGCAGGTGTGGAGTGTTAGTTTAGCAGTAAACCCCTTCTTATTAAAGTGTCTGTCATGGGTGTTTTGGAAGCAGCTGACCTTCTTTCTTACAAAGTGACTATAAAACCATGTCTTGACTTCTTTTCCTTCATCAAGGACTTGGATACTCCAGAACTGAGGTACTAACCTTTTTGTCTTTGGCTCTGTGAATGTCCTAACACAATGTATTCTAAAGTAAATGAAAAACTGAATTGGAACTCAGATTTTCTTGATTTTTAAATGGAATTTTCTGGTCTACATTCTTGAGACCCACTCATTTAGAAAATTTGCTGACAAAAAATTGTTTTTGCATGTAATCATTGGGATTTATAAGTGGAAAAATAATACATTAAACAATAATACATATAGAAAGTACTAAAGCTGGGATAAATTAACTTGACTAAAGGGCCATGCTGTTTTCTTTTTCAGTTTGGGGTTCTTTATCAAACCCTTCTGCTTCTTATCTCTCTACTCCCCTCAATTATATCTCACACATGTTAGCTACAAGAGCCATCATTTTCCTGAAGCAGCTCTTCCATCATGGTGCTAACCTGATCATTAAAGGAAAATCAGGCAGGGAGGGGGCTCCTGAAGTGCCCAAGATTAAAGTTCATGGTCTTCATTTTGACATTTAGGGCTTAAGCTTTGTTCACCCTGTGTATGAGCTTCCTTCAGTTGAACTAAACTGCGTCACTGATTCTTTCTTAGACAGTTCTTGCACTTTCCCACATCTGTGTTTTTACTTCCGCTGCTCCCTCTGGATTTTGGGCCAAAAAGATTCCAGTTAATTATTGGAATTGTTTCTGCCTTCTGTGATCCACCTCAGATGAGAGCATAATAACATGGTGGGTAAGAGCCTAGGCATTGGAATGAAATACACTGAAGTTGGAATTATAGCTCTACCACATATGAATGGGAACATAAGCCAAATACCTTAATTACCCAAGCTTGTCCAACCTGCCTTAATTTGTTGCTGTTGTTGTTGTTGTTGTTGTTGTTGTTGTTGTTACTGTGTTTTGTTTTAGGCTTTTAGCAGCTTGAAGACATGGTTTTTGGTTTCTGTCTCTAGTGATAAGCAGAAAAGAGGGCTGAAGAAGGGGCTTTACTGGCCCAACCAGAAACAGAAACTAAAAACCCATGACTGTATTCTCTCCCTTGGGCACCCTCAAACCTCAGTTTTACCATCTGTAAAATGGAGATAATGATACCCACTGAGGTTATCGTGAGGATAAAATAAAATAATGTATTTAAGGCATACATGATCACAATATCTGGCACTTGGTAGGCACTTAGTAAGATACTATTTATTGCCTTCTATTCCATAGAATTCCTCTATTTTCTTGCTCCTACACAGCAATTAGTCCCCGCTTTGTGTCCTCATAGCCCTTTGTTTCCTTGCTTTATAGTATTTGCCGTGTTATATTAGTATTTTCCCTCCCTTAATTTCCTTGAAGTTGATCTCTGCTAAGTATTTCATAAATGTTGGCTGAATTAAATTGAGTTGCAGAACCAGTGTACTTAACAGTGGGGTTTAAGTGATCTCAGCATTTAAAAGTAGAAATTTTAGATAATTGATGGCTCCAAGGTCATGCTAAGAACCCAAGCACCATATTTTTATGTATAAAAACTGGAAACCAAGCTGAAAATCAGCAGAACAGAAGGCCAGATACTTATAAGTCCTACCCAAATAACTGGGGAGGAATGAAGAGGTCAGACAGCTGTCTTAGGTCATTCAGCTCCTTTGTGATTCCACGTGTGGAGTCGTGTTAATGGTATTTGGGCTTCAGCACCATTGGTCTGATCCTTTGTAAAGTTACAAATATTTATTATAATAGTGATTCCTGTGTGTTTCAGATTCTCCTTAAGTCATATTAGTAATTTAATTCTCTGACTTACCCTGGAATCATTGAAATTCTAGTATAAGACAGTCAAGGATTCAAGTAACGCAGCAGCTGGCCCTGGGACCTGGGACCAAGAGGATGGCGTAGTAAGTCATCAGTGTCCATCCAGCTGTCTCTCTGCACCTTGCCTTCTTCTCTTCTCTGTATACAAGTGTGTTTTCTCTCAGAATCCCCTTATTTGGTGGAGAATTTAAAGCTGTAAGTCCCGTAACATAATCAAAATTCTCCAGATTCTAGCCTTCATCAAAAACTAGAAAAACCATGAAAGTTTTTTATAAACTCTAATTATGTTCAAATTATCATTCTCTCTACTTCTGCCTCATAAATATACGTCGTACCTTAAAAGTATTATTTTTTCTCCATGAAAACAGTAGCAAGGCATTTTTGAAGGAAGGGCAGGATGTTTGGTTCTCTCCTCAGTTATATCTCACACACAGGAGCTACAAAGCATTTATACTCTACCTAAAACATCTCTTTAATCATGGTTCTTCCTTGATTCTCCCTCCCCCCAATAAAAGCTAAAAGGGAGAAAAACTTTCGCATTTACTCCTCAGTTTAAATAGATTACAGTTGGTGAGAAAATTGAGCGTGAAAATTGAATTGGTAAGCAATGTAGTTGACCAGTATTCAAGTATTTGCATTTTGCCATGTCTTCTCATTTAAAGTGAGATCATGAAGAAGGGAGAGTAATGACTAAAAGAGGGAGGCCAGTTGCAGTGACTCACCCTGTAATCCCAGCACTTTCAGAGGCCGAGGCAGGTGGATTGCTTGAGCCCAGGGGTTTGAGATCAGCCTGGGCAACATGGCAAAACCCTTTGTCTACTAAAAACATGAAAATTATCCAGGTGTCATGACATGCACCTGTGGTCCCAGCTACTCAGGAGGCAGAGGTGGGAGGATCCCTTGAGCCTGGGGGGTCAAGGCTACAGCCATCCATGATTGCACCATTGCACTCCAGCCTGGGTGAAAGACTGAGACCCTGTCTCAATAAAAAAAAGGAGAGTAACACCATTCCATTTGGTAGATCTTTAAAAGTAAGAATCATGCATTTTTAATTTTAACAAAATTAAAATTTAATGAAATTATGCCTTATGACTTTTGACAGGTTCCACTTTTATCAGGATCCATTTTATACCTTCTGCAAAAAAGCTGATCTGTTGCCTAGAGTTTTTCTTTCTTTTTAATTTTAATCATCTATAGTGGGATTCCAGAAAATGCTGTCAATAAAGAAGTGATTCTGCCCATGACTTAGGAGGGCACACCCCACTTGCAAATAATGCCTTTCATTCATATCTAGCTTATCATTCTTTCCCTGGTAGAATGTGGAAACATTACCTGGAGGAGAAAAGATAGCTGCCTCAATTATGGAAGATGTCAGTCGAAACAGCCCTAGGCCAGCATGTGTGAAACCTGTTCAGAGTTTCTCTCTTCTGTGGGTGAAGAGCTGACTCAGATAAGAATTGGCCACAATTAAATTAGGCTTACGTGAGGGAATGTCAGGCTGAAGGGACTGCCCTGCGTGTTCACCACTGATTAGACCCGTGGAAATTCTTATCCAGAAGGGACTGGTGTCACCAGGATCTTGATGAGCTCTGCATATATTACAAAGAAGAAATGCTTACTACATTAAATGTCCGATGATGTTGCTGCGATGTCTGATGATGCCGCAGCAGCAACGTTAGACATGAAACCATCTCTGTCCTCTGCTCACTTTGAGCATCCTTGGGAGTTACGTGTAGTCCACTGTCCCCATCTTATGTGTTAGATCTGTCTTCTGTTGGTCTACATGAGAAACCTAAACACTTGTTTTTGGTAAAAAAAAAAAAAAAAAAGAAAAGGAAAAATTATCCCCACCTATCTTTCCCTCCTGACTTAGACACCAAATGTATTCAAAATTCCCAAATGATTTCAAATTGAAGGTTTCACTCTTTGACTTGTTATTTAGGTTAAGTGGCTTTCTTGACAGGCAAGAGTTTTGCAGTTGATCAGATGATGGACAGAAGGTGATGTATTGTAATTACTGTGCATGTCCTTGGGTTTAAGTGAGGTAATTGTGTGAAATTATGCAGTCAATAACTACTACCTCCCACTCTCATTCCAAAAATATTGTGGCTCTGCCGTAAAGCTCAGGTGTTCTGCACCTTATATAAAAAACTTTAAAAGTACCATCCCTAGAGAAGGCTTATTTAGAAATATATATATATACACACACATATATATATGTGTGTGTGTGTATATATACATAATTTTGAATTGTTTAAAAAAAGAAACATGTAAAATTGACCATCTTAGCCATTTTTAAATGTACAGTTCAGTAATGTTAAGTATATGCACATTGTTTTATGCAGTTATAGGTTAGTGGTTTTGAGGTGACCCTAGTCTAGAATCAAGGGGACACAGTGTGTCACATAAATTATGAACAAGTTATAAAAGGAAATTGAAAATGAAATTAAAACGGAATCAGTGGAGAAGGAAGAACAAGATATAGTAGGACAGTCATTCCAAAATCAATCCCAAAATCAAACAGACACAACAAAGTACAAAGTTTCAAAAACATCAGATAGGTATGCGTTGACTCCTATGGATTTTTTTTTTTTTCAGACTTACAGCCCCTTTAATTAGGTCAGAATGGCAGGCAAGGGGTGGGGAAGGTGGTGCTTCTTGAGCTCCACTCAGCAACTGGTCAGTTCTCATCCTCTGGCAGCTGGATCTTGCTGGGGTGGAAGCAGTTGCATTCCCTGATGGGAAGGCCATTGGCCTCTTTGTATTTCACAAGCATCTCAGCTCCATCATGGGCCCAGTCTGGCATCCTGTAGTCAGGCAGATAGACCACAAAGGTGCTGCCAAGGACCAGGACAGTGGAGATGCCAAAGAAGAAGACAACTCGCATGTTCCAGATGTCCAAAACGGGGTCCTTGTCGTAACAATGGGAGTCTGGGTTCTTCTCGTAGAAGTTTTAGTCCTCAGGATCTGGGTCCTCCTGCCAGTGTATGGTAAGTTCGGAGGGCTGCTTTCACGCCACAGCAGAGGGGCGACCACAGTCCTGGAGAAGCTGGATTCCCAACGGACGTGGGTGGCCAGGAGCCTTTGTGTCACCGCTGCCTCCAAAAGACCGGGAGTGCTCAAACTTAATAGCCCAGCTGCCATGACAGATAGTCCTGCAGGGTCTCCAACTCCTATAGACTCTATGTGGATTTTTAAAAATATTTATTTATTTATTTATTTATTTATTTATTTATTTATTTATTTATTTTGAGATGGAGTCTCGCTCTGTCTCCCAGGCTGGAGTGTGGTGGCGCATCTCCGCCACCACGTCCTGGGTTCACTGCAAGCTCCACGTCCCGGGTTCATGCCATTCTCCTGCCTCTGCCTCCCGTGTAGCTGGGACTGCAGGTGCCCGTCACCACGCCCCGCTAATTTTTTGTATTTTTTTTAGTAGAGACGGGGTTTCACCGTGTTAGCCAGGATGGTCTTGATCTCCTGACCTCGTGATCCGCCCACCTTGGCCTCCCAAAGTGCTGGGATTTACAGACGTGAGCCACTGCTCCCAGCCTCTATGTGGATTTTATAATACAGATGATAAAGATTTGATACCTTTACATGAACTTTAAAGGGCAAAATTACACAAATAATTTATCTGCGTCATGTTTACTTAGTGGAGAGATCAATATTATGATTGCCTAGCACAGAACTGATGTTTTGGGCCATTTTTTATAAAACCAAATAACCAGAAGGTATATGATTAACACAATCAAATAATCTTGTTTTTTTTTTTTTTTTTTTTGAGGCGGAGTCTTGCTCTGTCGCCCGGACTGGAGTGCAGTGGCCGGATCTCAGCTCACCGCAAGCTCCGCCTCCCGGGTTTACGCCATTCTCCTGCCTCAGCCTCCCGAGCAGCTGGGACTACAGGCGCCCGCCACCTCGCCCAGCTAGTTTTTGTATTTTTAGTAGAGACGGGGTTTCACCATTTAGCCAGGATGGTCTCGATCTCCTGACCTCGTGATCCGCCGTCTCGGCCTCCCAAAGTGCTGGGATTACAGGCTTGAGCCACCGCGCCCGGCCAAACACAATCAAATAATCTTAAACTATCATTTAACTATTATTCTTGTTGATCTGGTAGTGAAATGTTGAATCCAAGTAAACTGAAGTAGGAGAAGTAGAGTTGTAGACTATATGACTTTCATCTAAGATTCTGTGAGAGGATGGCAAATAAGCATGTTCTTTGGTCTTCCATAAAAACCCTTTTAAAATATAATAGTATTATAACCACTTACTTTTGGTCCGGCGCTTGGGACCTCATTTTATCGTAGCCATCCGCCAGCCTGTGTGACATATACTCAGCCCTCAGAAGCGTTGTTTTTCTTCCCTAGTAGGGCTGCTGCTCTAAATATCCCCTGAAGTTCCTGCCTCTTAACATCCTTGACTCTAGAAACACAAACCTTTAAGTTAGCTTAGATAACATAGAAATGATGTGTAAGATCTGGCAACCTGCTAAGAGCTTATTCTGTGTTAGCTGTTTGCTACTGTTTCCCAATTCAACAAATTTCTTGAATGCCTGGTACTTGATCTTGCAAAAATATGTGTGAGGCAAAGAGTAGTTGATGCCCAAATTTCTGGTTCAAGACATTTAGTCTTAGTAACTTTTTGCCAGTTTTATCGTTTGTTCTTTCTCCCAAACACGTAAAAGTAATGGAAGGATGATATTGTTAAGCCACATAAGGCTGGGAGCTAACATTTTTCTTTTTGATCTGGAAAATAGTTTTTTTTTTTTTTTTTTTGAGATGGAGTTTCCCTCTCATTGCCCAGACTGGAGTGTAGTGGTGGGATCTCAGCTCACTGCAACCTCCACCTCCTGAGTTCAAACCATCCTCCTGCCTCAGCCTCCTGAGTAACTGGGATTACAGCCACCTGCCACCATGCCCGGCTAATTTTTGTATTTTTAGTAGAGATGGGGTTTCATCATGTTGGCCAGGCAGGTCTCGAACTCCTGAGCTCAGGTGATGGTGATCCACTTGCCTCGGCCTCCCAAAGTGCTGGATTACAGGCGTGAGCCACCACTCCTGACGGAAAATAGTTCTTGAAAACAGTAGTATAGTCTATTGGATTATTCAAGTTCACACCTCGAAGTACTTGCTGTACATACTTTTCTGTTGGGAAATTCTTTATTCATATCGTTTACTCTTATAACATTTGCTGCCAAAACATGGGCATTGAAAAGCACATTTCTGGATTTACATTTGTGGTGGCTGAATGACATTTGTTCATAATGGTCAAATCACTAGAGCCTTTTCTCTAGATTTTTTTTTTTAACAGGGAAATAGGAAAGGCATGTTAAACACAACAATAGAAATCTATTCTAAAAGAAAGTCAGATCTGAACTCCTTGGGTGGAATAGTTCGGTAAAGGTTAAACAAACTTTCCCTGACTCTTGTGGGACATTAAAATAAATTTCATCTAAATTCTTGTCAGCTTCCCTGTACAGCTGCCCTAAACATCTGCTGTGGATGCTCAAAATTGCTGCTTTCCCCCTTTCACAGTTTACATATGCTGTGTAAACTATTTATTTGTAATACATAATTAGTGGCAATGTGTATACTTGGTTTTAAACTACATATACTCAGGGGTAGACTAGAAGAAAACTATCTACTTACGTACATAGAATGAGGCTTCTTAGTTTAAGGCTTGTCAAAGCAATGATCCTATTTCCTTTGCAGAAGCTGTTGATATTAAGGAGAAGCATTTGAAATCTGTTTAGGTTATTATAGCTTGGGGTAGAATTATGGAAATTATACTTGGTTTCACAATGCGGGGCAGGATTTGACAGCCACTGCCTCATAAACCATGCTGCAGAGTAAAATGATTTCCTCAAAGTCATGAAAAGGTGAGGCCAGTTGAAGGCCTGGGAGGCTGTGGTCTTGGTAGTCATGCAGAGAAAATTATGCGAGCCTCTGGAGAGGTGGCCCTGTGTTGACCTGAGAAGATTAATCTTCTGGGGTCTTAATTTTATTGGCAGAATAAATGCTTCTGTAAAGAGTGAGATACAAGTCAGGTTGGCCAAAAACTGGAGAACATTAGTCCTTGGGAACAAACCGGGATTCTAGCTCTCAAGGTGACTAATGGCCTTGCTACATGAGAATACTTCCTGAAGAAATCTTGGTTCTACCACCAAGAGGTGATGGATCCTTAATTCTCTGTTGTGGGTGGAGACCTCAGAACCCAGTCAGGTTTACATTGTAGGGATGGAAGTCATCCCAGCTCCAGTAGAAGGAAACCCAATTTCTAACCTCAGACATGCAGAGCTGACCTTGCCTGGAGCATGATCCCCAGAACCTCTCAATGGCAACAGAGGAACTCCATGCAGTTTCTCAGCTATGAAAAAATTCCTCTTGGGAATTGCTTTTTTTCTATTAATATATCATTGGCTCTACCCTTCCCACTATAGTTGAATTAGTTCCACTAATCTAGGGTTTCTCAACCTCAATAATATTGACATATTAGGCCTGTAAGTTCTGTGTTTCGGGGGCTGTCCTAGGTAGGACATTTAGTAGCATCTCTGGCCTACACCCACTGGATGCCAGCAGCATCCTTCTCATTGTGATAACAAAAATATCTGTAAAGATTGCCAAATGTCCCATGGGGGTCAAAATTGCCCCTTACTCTATGGGAAAACACTGATCTAATCCTATATTTTCTTGGAGTTTCATAACACATTTGTAGTTAATTAAACAACAAATATTTATTGATCACCTACTATGTGTCCAGTAGTATGTATGTTTTGTGTAGGGTAACTGATGTGCAAAGAGAAAGTGCCTTTCTTCATTCGGTTTATAGTCAAGTTGGAGTAACAGATATTAGTCAAATAGTCTTACTAAAATATATTTAGAATAATAGTAAGTGTTGCAAATGAAATGAAATGTTCTATGTGCTCTGAGGATATATAACAGGGGCCATACATAATCTTGGAGATCACATAAATCTGCCCTGAAGAATATGGAAGCTGCAGTGACTATGTGCATGTTTTCATGACGGGAAATCAGGAAAGAGGAAGCCAGTTGAACTTGGGAAACGTGCAAAGCTCCTGAAGTGGGAAGTGTTCGGCTAGGATCAAAAAAAGGCCAGTGTCACTGGAAAGCAGAGTGGTTTGAGATAAGCCAAACAAGAAGCCAGGGGCCAGATGCGGTGGCTCATGCCTGTAATTCGAGCACTTTCGGAGGCCAAGACGGGTGGATCACAAGGTCAGGAGATTGAGACCATCCTGGCTAACACAGTGAAACCCTGTCTCCACTAAAAATACAAAAAATTAGCCAGGCATGGTGGCTGGCGCCTGTAGTCCCAGCTACTCTGGAGGCTGAGGCTGGAGAATGGTGTGAACCCAGGAGGCGGAGCTTGCAGTGAGCTGAGATCACACCACTGCACTCCTGCCTGGGTGACAGAGTGAGACTCTGTCTCAAAAAAAAAAAAAAGAAGCCAGGCTCCAGGCTCAAATTTGGTGGAAATGTTTCAGCCACAGCCTTGCCAGTTTTGGTCTTTACTATCCTGAAAGCACGGGAAAGGCATTGAAATGTTTCTGCAGGGCTAGAATTTGTGCAGGTTTCAGCTATGTGGCTGGTTGGTTGTAGCAGGAGTGCTGTGGAGGGGATGAGAGTAGAGATGTCAGACTGGTGAGTGGCTTAAGGCTGTAGGATTGCTGTCATCTTTTGCACAGTCAAGCAATACCTGGCCCCTTAGTTGTTCTCTCATTCACCTCATTGGCTGTGAACTGCAATCTGCTGTGTCTCCATGGCCCTAACTGTATTTGAATTCACTGAGTTATTATGCATTCATTTTCTCTTTGAACTGTCTGCATTGGATTGCTTTCTCACTCTGGCTTTCAGTTTCAAAAATGATACCAGGTTCCCAAAGAGGGGATTGAAGGAGCAAAACAAGCTGATTGCCCTTGGTAACCTCATTTCAAGGATATAACATGGCCTAGGAAGTCACTTCATTGGCCATACGTTACCCACCCCAAGTTCTAATTCTTCTTAAGATCCATGTTGACCTACTCTTAGGAAGACTCTGTGGGTAGTCCCATGGGATGATTGAAGGGGTGACCTTGGTCTCATTAGCACTGAGTACTAATCCAGGCAATGTGGGCTTATATGCACCAGTCAATAATAAATAACCTTAACAGGGACTATGGGAGAGCTGAAGGAGCCAGATTTGTATTTTGCCTTGTTTGCTAAGATGCAGTTGTCAAAATTTGGGATGTGCAGCAGGATTTGTGGAGATCCACAAGACTAGTTTTCTCTTAGGATGAGCTCCATCAACTGGTTTTGTCTTGTTCTCTGTGGCAGCACCTCTAGGGGGCAGCATTCTACTCAGGCCAACTCTGAGGGGCTGGGCAATCTCACACCTGGTCTGTTTGTGGCTGCCTTGGGATAGTAACCCTGTCCTGGACCTAGAATGTTTGGCTGAGGTTACTTATGCTGAAATAACTAGCTGGAGGTTCTTGGACATTTTCTTTAAGGCGTGTCTACAAAAATGTCTACAAATGTCCTGTCCCTGTAAGACAATATGTTTTCTTAAGTGAGTGTGTAAGAAGAGGATCCCACTGACTCAGGATTCTGTAGCCTCGGGCTCTTTAGTGGAGATGGAGGGTAGTTGAGAGCTGTCCGTGTTGACCTATTCTTAGGAAGAAGGACTCTTTGGGTAGTCCCATGTGGTGATTGAAGGGGTGACCTTGGTCTCATTAGCACTGAGTACTAATCCAGACAATGTGGGCTTATATGCACCAGTCAATAATAAATAACCTTAATGGGGAATATGGGAGAGCTGAAGAAACAAGATTTGCATTTTGCCTTGTTTGCTAAGACACTGTTGTCAGTGATGGTAATATCAGGAGACAAGACTGATAAGATTTCTGGATTGTCAGCAAACTTCTAGATTGTATTCCTTGACCCACATGCAAGCTCTTTTAAATCCTTGGAATCCTTATTGCTGCCTATTTCCAAATAATCTTCTTTTCCTCCTCCCATGGTATAATTTCTACCTCTCCGCAGTGTGTTCGTCCTTCTATTAATAAATGTTAAGCTGTTTGGTTTCTTCTTCGCCTTTTTGAGTTCATTCAGATTGCTGCCTGAAATACTGTTTTAGAGTCTCAGTCATTTTGTGATATATTGTTTCTTTATTTCTTGCACAATTATTTTCTCCCTCCTCCTCTCCTGGTACTCATCTGCTCATATCCCAACCTTCATGAAGGCAGACATAGATAATATTATCCCGTTTTAGAGAGCTGAGTGTGTATCACTCTTCTCATTCAATTCATTTTAGCAAATTTTCATTGTCTACCTGCAATGGATGAACTCTGTGTTGCTGCCTTACATTCTTGGGGGATGTTTAGCCAAATAGACAAACACTTACAGAACCACCTGCTTGAGTCTGTGTCTGCTTTGACCATATATATCATGGTCCCAATATATCAAACTGTCCCATGTGTAAACATGGTAAGATTTGGAACTGGATTATTATTCTCTCATAAATCCTCCACAAAATTCAGGATGTCTTATCATTTATCACATCTTTTTTTTGGAGTTTCCATTCTTTGGAAAATGGTCACGTGATGCTCCTTCACCTCAATGATGTATGGCAGCTCTGCATATGCCCAAGCCTCCGCTCCCCAGCGTGCACGAGCCTTCCCCTTGCCCTATGTCTCCATTTCTTTCTCAACAGGAAAGGGGTGCAACAAGGGAAGGTCCTCTATCTTCTGCTTTCCTGTCTTCTGATTTTACTTTGTAGATCCTCTTTTCCTTGAAGGAGACTCACTTTTAAAGGGGAAAGGCAATTGGGATGGCTAAAAAGATGTTAACTTTTGGAAATATAGCAGATGGCAGGGAGTTGGCAGAGCAGTAAAAATCCATTGTGTCAGACTGTAGCAATCAGAGGCTCTCCAAGCACTTTTATTTTCTGAACTGCATTTTGCCCCCCAACTATTGGAATTAACACTATTTATTTGTTCCATTTGAAATGATTTGGCCCCTTTTCTCTTCCAAGCTGTTTTTCCAGAGTAAATGCTATTACTGGAAAAGGTTTTCTTTTCTTTTTTTTCCTTTTTTAAAATCTTAAGCATGAGAGAATACTAATATATTTACCCTTTGGTTTCTGTCAGCGAGGCCTACAAGAGAAAAAATGAAATAATGCATTTTTCTGGAATATTTTTATCAGACAGCCAAGCATAGGAGCAAATTATATCCTTTCCTTACTTTTTTTTCCTCTTATACCATGATGAATTTCTTTCTCCAGAGAGAGAAGTGATTTTTAAAAGGCTTGAACAACATGCTAATCTTTCCTTCTGATAGCCCCTGGTTGAATTACTCCTGAATTTGAAGCATTTACTGATGAAATGATACTTGACATTAACTAGTGTTATATGGAAATATTTCTAGCACCTGGGGAGAAAATAAAGGAGGGTATTCATAACACTGCCGCTGTGTGGCTGAATCTTCCATTTTTCTCAGAACCAACTTGAATTACTCTTGCTTCACGCCGACTGACTTCTTTCCTAAGAGACCACTCTTAGACAGGAAGATTTGCATCATTGGAAAAAGTTAGAATTTAGAGCATTATTATAATGAAAAAGGTTGGCTTTTGGTAATGGTCTACTTGGCTATTTGGCAGAACCAGCTGAAGGCTTTGGTTTGGGATTTTTTTTTTCCCTTGTGGAGAATGACAAAGGTGGTATTATATCCCTGTAAATAAAATACTCTTCTTGTTATAAAGCCATACTTAGTCTTAGAGCTCAGGGTAGGCAAGCAGAGTTTTCCGGAGACGTGAAATATGACCTTGGCTTTTGGTTTTATATCTCAGGATATTTTTGACTTGGCCAACTGCTTTTGGCCATTGACTAAGTAAAACTAGATAAGAAAAATTACAAAAATATATGGATGGTTATTCAACTTTGAGAAGATTCTTCTCTTCATGTTAGACCTTGTAGCTCACAGAACTGTGCAAATTCTCTATTTACTTTTTTTCTAATCAGAAAAAAATGTTTAGCACAGCAAATTATGGAGCAGTTGTCTCATTCTTCAGTCGAAATGTGGGGATGTGTTTATATGACAAGTATTGGAACAGTTTCTTCAGGGATAACACTCATCTTAGTTAACATGAGAATTTGTACCCTATGATATGGTGTAGGATGAAGGAGAATAATGAACTAGTCTTTAGAATCTTGGGATTGATTATACCTCACTTCTAAAGCTTTCCAGGCAGCTAGAGCCACAGTGTCCAGCTTAGACTCAATGTTGCCCCAACTCTATTTCACAGAACACTCTTTCTTTAAGACTTTGCAGTACAGGTGTGGGGTATAGGGAGAAAGAAAGGAATTCATGATCAAATAGATTTTTGAAATTGTACCTATTATGTCCCTTGGGATCCCAATTTACATAGCATGATTGTGCATGTAACAGGTATTTACTGAATTCTGACTATGCACCATGGAACTTTAGTAGACAATAAGTGCTGTAGTCCTCACTTATCTGTGGTTTCACTTCCCAATGTCTCACTTGTCCACTGCCAACCATGGTCCCAATATATCAAATGGAAAATTACAAAAATAAACCATTCATAAGTTTTCAATTTCATGCCATTTTGAGTTACCTGATGGACTCTGACTTCATCCCTCACTGTTTCTCCGACGTCCTACTGGGATGGGAGTACTCCCTTTGTCCAGCGTGTCCATGCTGTGCGTGTTTTCCGCCCCCTAGTAACTTAGTAGCTGTTTTGTTATCAGATCACCAATCCTGGTATTGCAGTGTTTGTGTTCAAGTCACCCTTACTGTACTTAATACTGGCCCCAAAGCTCAAGAGTAGTGATGCTGGCAGTTTCAATATGCTGGAAAGAAACTATATGCCACTTCCTTTAAGTGAAAAGGTGAAAGTTCCTGACTTCATAAGAAAAGAAAAAAATGCTGAGATTGCTAAGACCTAGAGTAAGAGTGAATCTTCTGTCCACGGAAAAGAAAACATAAATCTGTGCTAGTTTTGCTGTCACACCTGAAACTGCAAAAGTTACAGCCACAGTGTGTAGTAAGTGCTTAGATGAGATGGAAAAGGCATTAAGTATGTGGGTGGAAAACATAAACGGTAACACAAATGATCGTTGGCAATCGGGTTTGGTTTCAGGCATTCACTGGTTGTCTTGAAACGTGCCCGCCTCAAATAAGGCTAGGGGAGGGCACTATATCTACTGTGCTTACATATGGAGATTAAAAAGCAGAGTACATTTTTACTGTGCTTACATATGGAGATTAAAAAGCAGAGTAAATTTTAGAGTGACTCAGGATGGGAGATGAGGGAAGTTTATTTTAGAGCATATTAATGGCTCCAGGAAGTTCTACCTTAAGAAACCTCTTTATTTTTGTTCAACTAGTGTTTCTTAAAGTATATTTTACTTACCAACCTATACAGAATTAGTGTGTCATGGAACACAGTTTGGGAAATGGTGGGCTAACTATTTCCACAGGGTCTCTAAGTTTTATGATTATAATTCCTAATTGGACTGATGTTCATTTCATCTTCTCCCTGGAGTCTGCTGTAGAGTTAATGGTGTATGCTGACTAGCCCAGTCTGCCTCACCAAAAATTGATTCAATTTTTACCATTTCAAGGCTGTTTGTTAGATACTATAAGAAGAAATAAGGCCCATAACTTTTCTTCAAGGAGCTTATGGTCTAGTGTATACTTTAAAGATACACATAAGTAACTAATCTAAGGAAGACAGTACTGTCAGAAAGGTAGGTAGAAATAAAATACAATGTTTACAGCAGTGGTTCTCAAAGTGGGGTCCTCTCAGAGAGAGGACCAGCATCTCTTCAGAACTTGTTAGAATTGTAAATTCTCAGGCCCCACCCCAGATCAACAGAGTCAGAAACTCTGCAGTGGTACCCACAAATCTGAAATTTAACAAGCTTTATGATGGTTCTGATGCTCTCTAGAGTTAAAGAGTCACAGCTTTAGAAGAAGTGGTGCTGACATTTGAATGGGAAATCTCCAAAATAGCTTCATAGAATTGGTAGGTGGCATTTTATCTAAACCTTCTGAGTAAAACTTGTAGTGCAGATGGATAGAGACCTGCATTCCTAAAGGAAACAAGAGCTGTCAGAGTCAAATTAACAGCAGAGACCTCAGGTCTAGTTTTAGCTTTTTTATAGGCAAACTCTGTGACCTTGTTCAAATCACATAACCTGTCTCAGTCTGTTTCCTCAATGGCTAAACTAGGGTGTTGGGGTAGAAAAGTTTATGATCCCTTTGGCTATAAAACGCAGTGACTTTATGTGGCTTTGGCTCAGTATTTCATTATATAATGTGAATAATGGCGTAACTTAAATTATTGTGATTCAAATACTTAGTATATTATCTTATACATTCTCTAGCTACAATGGTTTGTATTTTTTTAAAAATAACCTGCATCAAAGCCTTTTTCTTCTTTTCAGGCAGCCATTAGCACCAACCGGAGAGTAAAACTTTATTCCCAAGTATGTCATACGAGCAGTCTATAACTGATTTCAGGAGCAAGGACCCAGAACATAAAGTGGTGCCATGAGAATGGTAATTTGAGTGGTATCAGAATAGGCTGCTCTAGAAGATAGGGCTAAGCAGTATCTGGCTGTTCTGGGACTCATCATTGCAAGGAGAAATCTTGCTTGAACTCCCCAGGAATTAAATGCTAGGTCTAAGGAATAGCTCCCTAATGCAGCTGTAGTTTTCAGAGTTTGAAAGTGCATACACAGGGATTGAAATCGATTACAGAGCTCTGGCAATACCTTTTGGCCATGTCACCATGCACAAGACCTCTCTGTGGCATTGACTCTGACCCCTGGCACAAGTTTGTGATCTGTGAAAGGGTAGCTTTCATATTAGGGGTGGTCCCTCTCTGGACCCTTTATCCTTACCTCAGTTTTACTTGTTTTTTGTTTTGTGTTCCTGCTTCTGAAAACCTTAATAATTATGTCAATTAATATTCATGGAATATTTACTATGTGCCAGACACTATGTTAAGCCTTTTACCTGACAGTGGGAACTCTTATAATCCCCATTTTAAAGATAAGAAACTGAGATTTAATGAAGCTTTCGATATTAGCCCCAAAGTTACCCAGCCACTAGATGGCAAATCCTGGATTCAACTCAGGTTTGTCTGACCTTTGAGGCTAACATTGCTTTTAGTAAAGAAAAGACATTCTTTCCTTTACCTTTGATGTGTGTTTTTTTTTTTTCTACTGGAAAATAAAATGTAGAGTAGTTTGTAAATTTTACTCCCTGTGTTGATTCCCAGATTTTGTCTTCTCTAAACTCTGCCTTAACTAATGATAATAGCTAACAATTATATACTATGTGCCATGAACTGTTTTAAATATTTTCCATTTATTAACTCAAATCCTATTTGGTAGGCATTATTGTTCTCATTTTATAGAAGAATAAACTGAGGTGTGAAGAGGTTCAATAGCTTGCCTGGGGTCGTAAAGCTAGTAAATGACATAGATGGGATTTGAATGCAGGCAGTCAAGTGCCAAAGTGCACGTTCTATAACCGTTGCATGCTCTGCCTTTGTGTTGGCATTGGCTCTGGCACTGCATACACCGAAGCAGAGACTGATCTTCTATTTGCAGTTTGAACACGGGTCACCTTCTTCAAGGACTCCTGTCAAGGGGACTCTATATTGACTTTGTTCTTTGCTTTACAGCCTAATATAGCAAATTTCTTGAGTATCCTCCCAATTTGGCTAACAGAATCCCCTCACAATAGAAAAGATAGGAAGAGAGGGAATGCAAATGAAATATATTTTTAAAATACATTTTGTAGTGTTCAGAAGTCTCACCAATTTAAGCAGACCAGATTAATGTTGGCAGAAAATAGCTTTATCAGGTTACCAAAGCAAGCATAGGTACCCTGCAGAGCCAAGGCTGTCCCAGAGAGGTAGTCTCTGTGATTTCTGTTCCCTGCCCCCAAGGTCTCTGGTATTTATTCATCCATGGAAAGAAAAATCTGCATGCCCTTCTGAGTCCCACAGTAAGATCCATCCTAACAGAACAGAAGGGCAGGATGGGGAGTCACACCAGGAATGCCTCTGAAAAATAAATGTCTCGAAGATTGATGGCTTGATGATCTCTTTGGAGATTATATCAAAAATTATTGATTATGTTAGTAAGTTGTAGAAAATAGGCTCTGAGGTTGGAAACTAAGTGCTTTCTTTAAAATAATCTAGAAGTAGTAGAATAAATCAATGTGTGGAGCATCTAAAACACTGTAACTATCATATTGGTTTCACAAATAGCTTGGCTTCAATGTGGAAAAGGCAATATTATTTTTTAAAAAACCTGAACAGTTGTCTTGGCATACTAAAAAGAAAAGAAGACAAAATTTGATTCTAGAATTTGCTTTGCAAAATTTTACAACATTCCTAGCTTCTAGCACTCATTTATTTCCTAATCAGTGGGAAAACTACAAGGCTTTTAAAAATAATTTGTGTCAGATAGGGCTTTTTTTTTTTCCTGTGCCACAATAAAGATACAAAAGCCTTAAAAGATATTTTGTTTTCAACAACTGAATTGGCAAACTTAGTCCTGCTCAATTTTTTGGTGTTAGGTCTACATTTCAGTACATGATAATACCACTCCATTTATGCTTGTGTTGAAGTATTTTCTATTTGCATTTAAGACCACTGATTCTGGTTTACAAGAAAACAATTCCAGCAGTGTATCTTGCTGAAAGAAAAACTCACTATGCAAAAGCACCAATTTTTGAATAGTTAAATTGAATGATATGTTTTCATATTATGACAGCATTCTTTGCCTTGAAAGATTCACAGAAAGATTTGTAAATGTAACTATCCCCTTAGGGCACTTTAATGTTTATTTATAAATAGCTAACTACTTAGAGGAGGAAATAACACCAGGGAGAGAAATTTGGTGTCAGAAAAGGAAGATGACTCCAACATAATGATAAACCACAGTTCTAAAATTGTAATGGAACTCAATGAAAACTAGTTCAATTGAAGTGTGTTTCAGTTTGGCATTAGCTCTGAACCTGGGAGACTTGAGACCTGGTATTAGGGGAATCTCTTCATTTTATGGACCCTAGTTTCTTCATCTGTAAGCTCACGAGATTGGAACAGATGATCTTTAAGGCTCCTTTGAACCTGTATAATTTCTTGATTCGGTTTCCTGAAGTAAGATGTGCTTTTTGTTGGGGAATAGGAAACGGAGAATATTAAAGGCATCTGGGCCTCTGGTTACATTAGTACTTAGTGTTCTGTTCAGCAAACCAGTGTTGTTTGCTTCCTGTGTGGGGGGTGCTGTACTGGGTGCTGGGAATAGAGTGATGTACTTCCCATCAGTTTTCCTTAAGTAGAAGTCCAGAGTGCGAATGAGGGGGCAGACTCAGAAAAGTTCAGTTGAACTGAATGTTTCATGGGGGAAGTTTTCCTCTCTGATGACCATGGAGTCCACACTCCTTGGGCAAAGGATCAGCAAAATTACTGTTACAGGAAGTCTTCTCAGCACAGAATCGTGAGTAGGAAATGAGGCAGAAACTTTATTTGTATTTTTCTGGAGCATTCTGGGAATGATCCCAGTGTTTCACCTTGAGAAAGTGTAACCTAACCTTTGCATTCCCTTACAAGAGACTTGCTTACTCGCATGTCCACAGTGAGCCTAAAAATTTCTCCACTACTTTGGAACCTTTTGAGATGATGAAATAGAAGAGACTCCTGAAGCGTACAAAATACTATTAAAGCTTCTGCTAGTGTACTTCTGTGATCACTAAAGAGAGGTTCTGTTGTTCCCATATTTTAGCTGACTGTACTCCGCAAAGTAGACACCCAAGCACACTGGGATTCGCCACTCTGCTAGGTAGGACATTTGAACCTACTGCATCCAGAAAACCCCAAATGTATCATTTTCTTAATAAAGTTTCCTTTGAAATGACCAGCAGCCCAATAGTGTCTTTCTAGGAACTTACTGAGCAGGGTCACCAGCGGCCATCTGACTTGGTCCCTGACCTAGTTACCAGAGCTGCTGCTGCCTGTTCTACTTACTTAGCACATGCGATGCCTCTAAAGAACTGCATGTGAAATTAACTTCCTTTACAGAAACTTACTCCGTTTTTCGGCTTTTCGTTTTTGCTGTCTGTAAATGCCTGTAAAGTCCGTAAATTAAACTTGACTTTTGCTATTTGTAACTCCATGTTTTCTACTGGATACTTAAGCAGATGATAGCAGCAAGATATCTTACATTCTCAGGCAGAACCAGCATTTACATGCTCAAGGTTTCACTTCAGGAGAGTCTCTCGTAAGGCGGAGCTAAACAAAAAAATAGGAAAGCCTTGTGGGGTATGGAGACAGCCTAAGCTCTAGTCTAGAGTCTGCTAGACTCTATCAATGACTATTAAATTTAGACAGTTTCCACAGTTTTATAACTATGTGGGTTAAAAGATAAAGACTTTTTCCTATTTTAGCCAGTAAAATTAATCAAGGAGAGGGGAGGAAGGAGGTATTCAACAAGAAAAAGTTAAGTCTATTTAGACTTAACTAATAAAGTCTAGATAGGAAAATGAGGTTTTATATTCTCATTAACAAAAAGGTTATAATAATATGTGCCTTGCTAATCTTGGATATGAAAGGGTTTTATAAACCATAAATATAATTTGTAATATTTTAATATGTTAAACTCCTATAGGGTTTTTTTTTTTTTTTCTTTTCAGTTTGCAGCCAATAATTAGAACTACATTAAAACCAGAGAGGACGGCCAGGCACGGTGGCTCAAGCCTGTAATCCTAGCACTTTCGGAGGCCAAGGCGGGTGGATCACGAGGTCAGGAGATCGAGACCATCCTGGCTAACATGGTGAAACCCCGTCTCTACTAAAAATACAAAAAACTAGCCGGGCATGGTGGCGGGCGCCTGTAGTCCCAGCTACTCTGGAGGCTGAGGCTGGAGAATGGTGTGAACGCGGGAGGCGGAGCTTGCAGTGAGCCGAGATCGCGCCACTGCAATCCAGCCTGGGTGACACAGCGAGACTCTGTCTCAAAAAAAAAAAAAAAAAAAAAAAACAGAGAGGAGATAACCAAAAAGATATGCTGGGGGCAGGGATGGGTTGTGCTTTTTAAAATCAATGATACATGTTGACTATTTCATTAGAATTAAATTATGTCATATGTGCTTCTAGGATCCTTAATTATTTCATTCTTGCTTGCAGGTAATTTTGAGAGAGTGATTGTGTGATGGGGAAAAGCATGGATTTTAGGGAAAGATTAAAGTCTGAGATCCTGCTTTGCTACTTGCTGGCTGGGGAACATTGCTTGGGCAAATGTCTCAACTAAATAAGATTAACTTCTCTGACCCTCAGTTTTCTAATATGTCATTGGGTAAAATGGTACCTATTACTTAGGATTGTTGTGAAGATTAAATATAACAAAGTGGAAAAATGACTGACACAGTGCCTACATCATTGCATGCCTGCAAAGAAATTCATTTCCCATCTCCTTTCATCTTCACATTCCCTGTAGAGGAAGAAAAGGAGAATATCAAGGGCTTGCAGAGTGTAAGACTGAACAGAAGAATTCGTATTCGGGGGTTCTAAAAATCTGATCCTTTGGGTATGAATAGACTTAACTTTTTCTTATTGAATACCTCCTTTCTCCCCTCTCCTCGATTGATTTTACTGGCTAAAATAGAAAAAAGTTTGTATCTTTTAACCCACATAGTCATGAAACTGTAGAAACTGTCCAAATTTAATAGTCATTGATGAAAGTAATTGGAAGTATCTCTTGTAATTTCGTAAGTTTTTCTTGTAAGTAATCACTCTTACCTCCCTTGTTCTGAATAGTTTGGATATCACTCCAGTCATATAACTCCTTAGGGATTATTGTCTCTGCTTTGTAACTTGACACTTTGTTCATTTTCATGGCATTGCATTATGTATATGCCTTGATCAGGTTAAAAGTAAGCACAATGAAAGATGGTAATACCTTGAAGCATTTTTAAAAGATTATAATTATAAAATGAATTATATAACTACTGATGAACAATGTTCATTGAAGAAAAATTAGAAAATGCAGATATGCCACCAAATCCCACAACACAGTTAATCCTTTTTAAATATAAAGATTCAGTTGCACATATAGATGTTTATATAATAATAGAACTCATGCTATATATACTGTTTGATGACCTGTTTTTCCTTAGCATTACATCTTACTGCATCTGAAAATGCACATCTTTTATGTCTCTATTTTTAATGACTGCATATTATTTTATTTTATGAATACATCATGAGTTATTCAGTCCTCCATTGATAGGCATTTAGCATCTCTTCATTTTTTTTTGTTACCTTAAAATGTGCTATAACAGAGACTTGTTTAAATGTTTCTGTAGGATAATTACTACAAAGGCAGTTCTAAGTCAAAGGTAAATGCACTTAAGACCTCCAATATATACCTCTAAATTGACCTTCAGAGTGTAAGACATCTTGTACCAATGAACAACCCTGTCAGCAGTAAAAAAGTGTTATTTAAAACAAAGTGTCACTTGAAAAAAATTCTTACAAGATTCGGCTAAATTCTAGTAATCTTGGGTTCCTCATTACCTAGTAGTGGCAAGGTTTCTAATTTTTTCTTATATTGCTGTTTTAGTCAAAAGATTTTATGATAAAGTTTTGAAAAGCATGGTTTCCTAATAGTTATTTCCCACTCTCCCACTTCTTCTAGGATGGTTAATTTATATTTTCTCTCTCTCTTTCTTCCCCTCCAGGATGGAAGTATGATGTGATGGATATAATTATGGGACACTGTGTGGGCACACGGCCTCCTCCTTGTTGCCTCATCCTCCTGCTTTTCAAGCTTTTGGCCACCGTCTCCCAGGGGCTGCCGGGGACTGGGCCCCTGGGCTTCCACTTCACACATTCCATTTATAATGCTACCGTGTATGAGAACTCAGCAGCAAGGACCTACGTCAACAGCCAGAGTAGAATGGGCATCACCTTAATAGATCTGTCCTGGGATATCAAATACAGAATAGTGTCCGGAGATGAGGAAGGGTTTTTCAAAGCAGAGGAAGTCATCATTGCAGATTTCTGTTTTCTCAGAATAAGAACTAAAGGTGGCAATTCAGCCATATTAAATAGGGAAATCCAGGATAATTATTTATTGATAGTAAAAGGTTCTGTCAGAGGAGAGGATTTGGAAGCATGGACCAAAGTGAATATACAGGTTTTAGATATGAATGATCTGAGACCTCTGTTTTCACCCACAACATACTCTGTTACCATAGCAGAAAGCACACCTCTAAGGACTAGTGTCGCCCAGGTGACTGCAACAGACGCAGATATTGGTTCCAATGGAGAATTCTACTACTACTTTAAAAATAAAGTTGATCTCTTTTCAGTTCACCCCACGAGTGGTGTCATCTCCTTAAGTGGCCGATTAAATTATGATGAAAAGAATAGGTATGATCTGGAAATTTTGGCTGTGGACCGGGGAATGAAACTGTATGGAAACAATGGCGTGAGCAGTACTGCAAAGCTTTATGTTCACATTGAGCGCATAAATGAACATGCCCCAACAATCCAGGTAGTCACTCATGTTCCTTTCTCATTGGAAAAAGAGCCGACATATGCAGTGGTGACAGTTGATGACTTAGATGATGGAGCCAATGGAGAGATCGAATCTGTTTCCATCGTGGCTGGGGATCCTTTAGATCAGTTCTTCCTGGCTAAGGAAGGAAAGTGGTTGAATGAGTACAAGATTAAGGAGAGGAAGCAGATTGACTGGGAGAGCTTTCCCTATGGCTACAATCTCACTCTTCAAGCAAAAGACAAGGGATCTCCTCAAAAATTTTCAGCATTAAAGGCAGTCCACATTGGCAACCCCACAAGAGACACTGTCCCCGTTAGATTTGAAAAAGAAGTGTACGATGTGAGCGTAAGTGAATTTTCCCCTCCTGGTGTCGTGGTTGCTATAGTAAAACTAAGTCCTGAACCGATAGATGTGGAATACAAATTATCTCCTGGTGAGGATGCAGTGTACTTCAAAATTAATCCTCGGTCGGGTCTGATTGTTACAGCACAGCCACTGAATACTGTTAAGAAGGAGGTTTATAAACTGGAGGTGACAAACAAGGAAGGAGATTTAAAAGCACAAGTCACCATCAGCATAGAAGATGCGAACGACCACACCCCAGAATTTCAGCAACCACTCTACGATGCTAATGTGAATGAAAGTGTTCCGGTGGGAACCAGTGTTCTAACAGTTTCAGCTTCTGATAAGGATAAAGGGGAAAATGGGTACATCACCTATAGTATCGCTAGCCTGAATTTGTTACCATTTGCCATTAACCAGTTTACAGGTGTTATTAGCACAACTGAAGAATTGGATTTTGAATCCTCCCCAGAAATTTACAGATTCATTGTTAGAGCCTCTGACTGGGGTTCGCCGTACCGCCATGAAAGTGAGGTCAATGTGACTATTCGAATAGGAAATGTCAACGACAACAGCCCTCTCTTTGAAAAAGTGGCTTGCCAGGGAGTTATTTCATATGACTTTCCAGTCGGTGGACACATCACAGCAGTCTCAGCGATCGATATCGATGAACTTGAACTTGTAAAGTACAAAATAATTTCTGGAAATGAACTTGGCTTCTTTTATTTAAACCCAGACTCTGGCGTTTTACAGCTTAAAAAATCACTGGCAAATTCTGGCATTAAAAATGGCAATTTTGCCCTCAGAATTACAGCAACTGATGGAGAGAATCTTGCAGACCCCATGTCTATTAACATTTCCGTCCTACATGGGAAGGTGTCTTCAAAGAGCTTCAGCTGCAGAGAAACTCGTGTGGCTCAAAAGCTGGCAGAGAAACTACTCATTAAGGCAAAAGCAAATGGGAAACTGAATCTGGAAGATGGATTTCTTGACTTTTATTCAATTAATAGGCAGGGACCATATTTTGACAAGTCTTTTCCTTCTGATGTGGCTGTAAAGGAGGATCTGCCAGTTGGTGCTAACATTCTGAAGATTAAAGCCTATGATGCCGACTCTGGCTTCAATGGAAAAGTGCTATTTACAATATCAGATGGAAATACAGATAGTTGCTTTAATATTGATATGGAAACTGGGCAGCTGAAAGTCCTCATGCCCATGGATCGAGAACACACAGACCTCTATCTCCTCAATATCACCATCTATGACTTAGGTAATCCACAGAAATCGTCATGGAGACTGCTGACCATCAATGTGGAGGATGCTAATGACAATAGCCCAGTTTTTATTCAAGACAGTTACTCAGTTAACATTCTAGAAAGTTCAGGCATTGGTACTGAAATTATTCAAGTGGAAGCCAGAGACAAAGACTTAGGTTCTAATGGTGAAGTTACTTACTCAGTCTTGACAGATACACAGCAGTTTGCCATCAATAGCTCAACTGGAATCGTTTATGTAGCCGACCAGTTGGACCGGGAATCCAAGGCCAATTATTCTTTGAAAATAGAAGCCAGGGACAAGGCAGAAAGTGGTCAGCAACTGTTTTCAGTTGTCACTCTTAAAGTTTTTTTAGATGATGTCAATGACTGCTCCCCGGCTTTCATTCCCAGTAGCTATAGTGTGAAGGTTCTTGAAGATCTCCCTGTTGGCACTGTCATTGCTTGGCTTGAGACCCATGATCCAGATCTTGGATTGGGGGGTCAAGTACGCTATTCCTTGGTCAATGACTATAATGGGAGATTTGAAATAGATAAAGCAAGTGGGGCCATCCGCTTGAGCAAAGAGCTTGATTATGAGAAACAGCAATTCTATAACCTTACTGTGCGGGCCAAAGACAAAGGGCGGCCTGTCTCTCTGTCATCTGTTTCCTTTGTTGAGGTGGAAGTGGTGGATGTCAATGAAAACCTCCACACTCCCTATTTCCCAGACTTTGCTGTTGTTGGGTCTGTAAAAGAAAACTCCCGCATTGGAACGAGCGTGCTGCAGGTGACTGCTCGAGATGAAGACTCCGGAAGGGATGGAGAGATCCAGTACTCCATCAGGGATGGCAGTGGTCTTGGAAGGTTCAGTATAGATGACGAGAGTGGTAAGTGTAATATTTTGTGCCAAGAGTGTTGTTTCAACTCTTTTAAATGGTCGACATTGGAAAAGTAAAGGAATGTTAGGCCACTAAAATAGAATGACAAATGAGGTTGCATTTGGTGCAGAGACGACGCACGTAGATGCTTTTTCTTAGAATGTTCTGGTTTGTTAGAAGATCTGTTTGGACACTAACAGCCGTGGTTTCCAGTGGGAGTCCTGGTTTGTTTTGTTTTGTTTTTTCTTGCTCAGCACTACTGCTACCAGGTCATCTTTTGATAAGGCTAAGTAATTGTCACTTCTGTTGATTGTACTCCTGACCCTCTCTAAATGAAGGAATCTGATAAAGTAAATTACATTTGAATTGGTTTTAAGTTAGAAGTGTGAAATGGATTTTCAAATGGATCTTATATAGGAATCCTTCCCTTTACAGTAAGGCTTTGCAGAAGTGATACTGCATTACTTGCTTGGTCTTTTATCTTTCATGGGTTCGTCTGGTCCTTGAACGATGGGAATTTGTACTCTGTAGCTCCATTAATATAAGGAGGTGTGCTTCTACAAATGCTTTCTTAATGGAATAAATGACTCTTGCTATGAATTTTATTTATAAAAATTGATTTTAAGAATTTATTTGTAAGGGGATTTTTTACAAAACATTTAAAAATATGGGGCAAAATTGTTCCAGTATTTTTATTGCTTCTGACTTACTTTTTAAATTATTCATTCATAGATAAAGATACAGGTTTTTAGAAATACTGGTTATTGTCGCTATTTGTCTCTAAAATGTTCATGTGCCTGGACACATGCATGTCTCTGTGTATATGTGTGTTTCTGTTCCTTTGTTGGCACTGTGCATTTCTCTAGACTTTAGATTGTAGACATCTCAAGTGAGGGCCTGTGTCTTCCTTAGTCTTGTTTAAATGGTAATATTAGCACCTTACCATTTTCAGAGCTCATTTACATACATTAGATACTTATCCACAATATTCATAGAGTGCTTTTGCTCCCTTAGTCAGCTCAAGCTGCTACAGCAAAATACCACAGACTGGCTGATTTAAACAACAGACATTTATTTCTCATAGTTCAGTAAGCTGGAAGTCCAAGATCAGGGTACCAGCACAGTCAAGATGAAGACCTTCTTCTGGGCTTGCCAACTATCAACTTCTTGCCGTGTCCCCACGTGGCAGAGAGAGCAGGCTTTGGTCTTTTTCTTCCCATAAGGGCACTAATGCCATCATTAAGGCTGTACCCTCATGACCTCATCAACACTTAACTTCCTCCCAAAGGCTTTGTCTCTATATAGCATTACATAGGAGTTTAGGGCTTCTGAGTATGAATTTGTAGGGGATATATCTGTACATTCTGTTCATAACAGTCCCAGTGATGATGATTAGAACAGGTGGTAGGAAAGTATCCCTATAGATGTACTAACTGTATATCCACAATACTAGAAAAATGATTTAAGAAACTATATTAAATATTAGGTAGCAAGAAAGCTGTATGTACCGTCTCAAGTTTAAACTGTAGCTTTTGTATACTTAGGCTCTAATTATGGCCAGTGTAAATTGTAAAATTGGTCTTCATAGCTATAGTAGATTAAAAAGTCAATGTTAGGAAATTTCACCCTGACTTTGCCACATACTATATGTTATCATGTATCTCTTAAAATTTGGTTGGAATATATTTCTGCCTTTTAAGTACAAAATGTTAAAAGAGAGGAACTAGCCTTTACCGAGTGCCTACTCTGTACTAATACTTTACTACTAATAATAATTAGTTCATTGAGTACTTACAATGTGCCAGACACTGTACAGAGGGTTTTATAGACAGGTCTTATTTAATTCTTCCAGCAGCACCATGAGGTGGGACTGGTAATTACCAACTCATGAACTGAGGGTCAGAGAAGACATAGAATATGGAGCCTACTTTCAAACTTAGCTTCGTGTAACTGCAGTGTACCTTGCTCTCACCCATCTCAAGATAAGTTGGAATTTCCTTGCATGTTCCCAACTACACTGAAATTTGGTGTTGAGCTAAAATCCGTAAGGCAATAAAGTATTAAACAGGTTTCAAAATCCTTGCAACCCTGGACTTATTGACTAATGGTGCTGGTCATTGATTAACCTTCCTGATTTCTTTATAGTCCCATTGTTTTTATGGCTCTCTAGTGATGAACTTAGCTTTGAGACTCAGGTAAAGGTGGGTAGGTAGGTCATAGGAAAAGTTCGAACTGAATCATTCACCACTGCTATATAGATGACTACATCAAGTCATACCGAGTTGTTTTTTTTTAATCAAGAAGTTGCATTTTGGTTTACCTGATACAGTGAAAAGTAGGAACAATTTGGTATTAGTGGCCTAGATTTTCCCACAGGTAACTTGCTACAATGTTTCTACCTTGGGTGTTATTTAGAAAAGGTATGTATTTGCATTTGCTCCGTTATATTCTGAATTATATATATATATTTAAAAAAGCTTTAATTGGCCAATCATGGTAACCCATGCCTATAATTCTAGCACTTTGGGAGGCCAAGGCAGGTGGATCTCTTGAGCTCAGGAGTCCCAGACTAGCCTGGTCAACATAGTGGAATTCCATCTCTACAAAAAAATACAAAAGATTAGCTGGGTGTGGTGGTGCATGCCGGTAGTCCCAGTGACTCAGGAAGCTGAGGCAGAAGGATCACTTGAGTCCAGGAGGACGAAGCTACAGTGAGCAGTGACCGTACCACTGCACTCCAGCCTGGGTGTCAGAGTGACACCCTGTCTTAAAAAAAATAACAATTAAAAATAAAAATAAAAACTTTTGTCATCAACTATACTAATGCCACTTATATTTTCACATTGCTTTGTGACTTAAAAACCTCTTTCCTATAAACATTAATTCCTTTGAGTTAAAGAGTAGCTAAGTGAGTTTATAAGGTCACATAGGTTTTAGAGGATATAAGCTGCATCTTGAACCCACATCTCCTCAGTCCTAATCCAGTGCCCTTTCCTTTCAATTCTTACATGTTTCTGATTTTTTCATAGTTTTAAAATTATAGTAGCAATGTCTTTCCTCCTTTGTTATTTCATTTCTGTTCCCTTCTCTTAGAAAACACAACTGGGTTTTTTCTCTGTATTAGGGGAAAAAAGGTTTGGGTTTGTTGAGTTTTCTTATGAAGATTAGAGTGTCCATAGAATCTTAACCATCTTTCTTTCTCTCCTCTCAGCACTTGTAGATTTTAGAATCTAAGCCCAAGGAGCTGATGAGGAATGACCACCTGGACTTGTTTCCAGGTGATGCTAGGGCTAAAGAGAAGTTTGGCAATTGTATGCCCAATAAGAGAAGCCATCACCTTGGTGCTGTTGAGTTTATACTACTGTTGAATGATCCATCAGTTTTTTGCTTCCAAGTGCTAAAAAAAAATATGGTTTGAGTTGCTGGCAGAATGAAAAGCTGTTTAGCGCTGTAGCGATTACTGACTCTCGGGTCTAGACTTCCTTGTCTTTATTTAACCTGTGGGCATAGAATGGCCTAGACTTGCTTGGATTTGAGACTTTTAGTTTAGTTTAGTTTAGTTTAGTTTAGTTTAGTTTAGTTTAGTTTAGTTTAGTTTAGTTTTGAGGTGGAGTCTCGTTCTGTCACCCAGGCTGGAGTGCAGTGGCCGGATCTCAGCTCACTGCAAGCTCGGCCTCCCGGGTTTCCGCCATTCTCCTGCCTCAGCCTCCCGAGTAGCTGAGACTATAGGCGCCCGCCATCTCGCCCGGCTAGTTTTTTTGTATTTTTTAGTAGAGACGGGGTTTCACCGTGTTAGCCAGGATGGTCTCGATCTCCTGACCTCGTGTTCCGCCCGTCTCGGCCTCCCAAAGTGCTGGGATTACAGGCTTGAGCCACCGCGCCCGGCCGGATTTGAGACTTTTAAAACCTTTAAATCAACTACCAAAGATTACCCAAGTGTTTGCATTGGTTAGCAGCTCTCAGAGTACACATGAGTCACCTGGAGGGTTTGTTAACAAATGCAGATTCACAGGCCAAATTCCCAATGATTGTCATTCAATAGGTCTGGAGTGGGAGCCCAGGAATCTTCATTTAAGCTTTTCAAGCATTTCCTCCTCATGTGGTTTGCAAACACTACCCTAAATTTACTTGAGCTACTCAGACAGTGGCTACCAGATTATATGTATCTTTTCTGTAAATTATTTTTTCTTAGTTTTTTGAAAGGCAGAGACTTGAGCTCATGTCTTAAATAAATTTCTTTTCTAGTCAAATTTTACAATTCAAATAAATCTTTTATTATTTATTAGTAGTGATATTTTTCTGAATGCTTTCCCAATGGATAAAAATCTATTTCTATGCTTCAGTAATTGTAGTGCTTAACGTTTTGTGAAAGTGTGTATGCTGGGATTAGTTGATACATTTAGTAGTTTTATGTTCTTGACTTTCTTGGAGCTCTGCGAACCAAACCATACCTTTGAAATTCTTTGCTATGCACAAGCATTTAATAAATGTTTAATAATGTTCACAGTAAATGGATTAAATGGGGGCCTCCCAAACTATAGTGGATTTGATCACGATTTAAATCACTAGTCTGGAAGATGCAATTTAATCATTTTTTTTTCTTCACAAAGAATGCATTCTTATTCTTTGACACAACAGGGATTCATATTCTTGACTACTCAGAGGTTTTACACCATTTTAGAAAGAGCACAGTATATGTCTCAAAATGTAATTTTCTATAAATATTTTGGAAGCTACAAACTTGAGCAATGGTTTCACCCTTTCTATTTATCTGTTTAATTAAAGAAATATTTAATTGAGATGAACAATTTCCAATTGGCACTTTAATCATGGATAATTGGGAAGGTATTTTGCCATCCTTTATTACTAATTGGAGTATTTCTTCCAGTTATCAAGTACCTATCATGTGACAGGCACTGTGCAAGGTACATTTCAGGTACTATTGCTAATTGTCACAGTAATGCAACAAGGTGGGGATCACTGAGGCTTGCCCAGACGGGGTCACACATCTGGTAGCTGTTCAGAGCTAAGATTTGAACTCTAGTGTAATGGACTCAAAATCTCATGTTATTGTCCCTCTTCTTCAGTCCAGCATGCCATCGTAACCTTGTTACACATATGTATTTGTCAGATTTTTCTGGATTATTGCTATATAACAAACAATTGTGAAACTTCACTGGCTTATGGAAATATTTTTTTCTTGCCCCAGACTCTGAGGGAACAGCTGAAACAGCACTGTGGCAGACTGGATTGACTTAGGATCTGATCCACATATCTTTTTATTCCAGGACCCAGGCTGAAGGAGTACTCACTATCTGGGATGTGATGTTCTCAAAGTGAGAGGCAGGAGCTCAAGAGGGCTGGTGCAAACTTGCAGTGCCTCTTAAAGCCTCTATTCAAAACTGGCTCACGCTCCATCGGCCAAAGCAGGTCATGGGGTCAAGCTCAGCACTGTGGAGCAGAAAAGAATATTCCTTGTTATGTCCTAAATGTTTGTGCACCCCTCCCCCACCCCCCATAGCTCATGTTAGAACCTAATAACAAATATATAGTGTTAAGACGTGAGGCTTTTGGGAAGGGATTGAAACACGAAGATTCCACCCTCATGAATGGGATTAATGTCCTGATAAAAAAGGCTCCAGCTAGCTCCCCTGCTCTTCTGCCATATGAGGACACCTAGCAGGCAGCATCTATGAGGAGCAAGCCCTCTCCAAACACTGCTGGCACCCTGATACTGGACTTCCCAGCTTCTAGAACTGTGAGCAATATATTTCTGTTGCTTACAAATTACCAACAGTGTAAGGTTATAAGGTATTTTTTTATAGCAACTTAAACTGACTATGACACTCCTCCAACAGGGGAGAGGGAGAGAGGAGTGAATAGTTACTGAACAATAGAATAGCATGACATAGTGCATGACAACTCTCACAATCGTCTTTGTAAGTTTACTTTAATTGAGCACTACCTATGTGTAAGGCACTGCGCCAGGCGCTAGTGACACAAAGAGGCACGGGTATAAGAAATGGGTATCTGACAGGTCACATTGCAGATGCAAGAGATGATGCTGGTAACAGTGGCAGCAGTGCTTAACATCTACTGAGCACCATCTGTTTGTGTGCCAAGTTCTGTGCACACTGCTTTAAACAGATGGTCTCATTCATTCATCCCAGGAGGTATGGACAGTTATTTTCTTATTTTTTCATATCTGCTGTTACGAGGAAAGACTCACAGGCCCTGTGCCTATGCATTTACATTTACCTTTCTTTGCATTGAGGCTCTTGAAATCATTTCCCCAGCATATCTGAGCACAGAATGCTCTTTATTCCAAATGTTTTGATAGACCTAGCAGAGGCTTAGGAGACCTGATGTACTCTTTGAATTCAAATAGACAAACCAAAAAGGTGTTTGAGACACATTAATTACCATCAAGCTAATTACTATATATTGTGAACAGATTATTCCAATAATAAATAAATAAATAAATAATAACTTTATAATTGTGTTCGGAGTTGGGCGAACTCTCTCCCATTCAACTCTCTGATCCATTCTGACTCTTCTTTCTGCTCTGTGCCCAGAGGCTTTTTGGCCAGTGGGTTCTTTTGCTGTCTGACATCTCTTTGTTCCACCAATGGGAACCTAAGAAAGAAGGAGAGCCAGGTCAGGATATTCATCCCTTTAACTCTTTCTACACTGGTTACTGTGGGCTGGATGCATCCCTCCACGGATGGGTGGTAACAGTTCCTTGCTGTTACTAGCCCTAGATTACCACACTATTTTTGTTTTCTTTTGTTTTACTTCTTTAAACTCTGCCCACTCCTTTGTAAATAAACTATTTATTAAATATTCCTTATTATCCAGTTTGAGTGTGCCATCTGTTTTCCACTAGGACCTTGACTGATAAAATATTTTTCTTATTTAAATATTTCTAAAACAGATTTTAAGTTTTAAAATATTTTGCATACTGACATTTTCTAGCAATTTCTACTACAGTTTCTGTAATACTGCTTTGATGTGTTGGTACATTTCAGTACCAACAGTAGAGAGAGAATAATTATCCAATGCTTTCATTTTGCAAGGTAAGAAAGTGAAACCAGAGGACTATATCTTCCCATCTAACTTACGCTCTCCACATCTTTTCTATCATGAAAGGACAAGTTTTGTTTTGCTAAAGAACCTGTGTCACCAGACAGAAAAAAGAGGGGTTTGGCCGGATGGTAGGGTACCAGGATCTTTCAAGCTCTCAAACATTGTGATGCTGTACTTTGATCTTCTACAGGGAAAAGGATTTATTTCAGCTGGTGGCCAAGGAAAGAATAAAGGCAAACAATTGAGTAGCTTTTATTTATTTAGTTCAATTGAAGAACTGTTCACTAGCTGCCAGTGCTGAGTCTAATACTCTTTGTCCAAAGCCTCTAATCATCATAGTCAAGAGTGGGTGAGTGAAAACCAAGAAATGGAAGAGCTGTATTGTTTGAAAAATGAGGAACTCTTTGTCATTGAAGAAACCATTAGCTTCAGCCGAGATATTTAAAAGAGTGATTAATTCCTATAGTAGCATATCTCTTGCATAATGTAATATAATATAAAGTTCTTTTGTTTCATATTCAGAAGCACCAGAAATCATATTTTGTCTTATAGCTGGTTGTTAATCTTTCCAACTTCTTTTCCCCAAACTTGCCTGGCAACTCCTCTTTGACAAGTTGAGGAGTAAGATAGATGTTATTTGGTGACTTTGGTTTAATTCATGACAAATCCACACTAAATGGCGTCCCCTGTCCTCATTCTTTTTTTGAGATGATATTTTTACTCTCGTCCATCTAAATCAAAAGAGGCTTGTTGCATTTTGGCCCAGGCTTGCCCTTAAATTTTCCCCTTGAGACCCAAGCAGGCAAGGGAGAGGAATGAAGTTATGATCAAGTGACAGCAGAAACTTTTCTTGGCTCTAGAATTTTTGGCCATAATTATTTGAGAGAAAAAAATAATGTTTCCCTGAGGAGTCCTGAATACTCTACAACATTCTGATGAACTTCGTAGTTGTCATGTAAGCCAGGTGGGAGAAAGGATTAGAAGCTTCTGGAAAATCATGAACAGCATGTTTTTATTACTCTTTTCAGCAGGTGCCTTCTTCTTGACCTTTTGTTAACTGTGGGCTGAGGCAATTTAGGTTTTGATACAGTACTGTTGGTTCAAATCTGTAATTATGTCTGCATTGTGTATCAGGCTTGAACTGCTGTCGTCTCTGTATAACTAGTAAATGATAAAAATAATGACAGTCATAAAGAGGTAATCCAAACAGGTTGGCAAACCTACAACCTGGAAACCTAGGTTGTCTTCTCTCTGTATGCAGTCTTCCTTTTATATTTAATAATAGACGTTTTCAATGGCTTACCAGCCCATCAGGTCAGGGTCCTCATTTCCCCAGTGCCAAGTGATGGTGTGTTATTTCAGAATCCTAGTAAGCACAGATTACCAAAACTACCAGATTATTGTTTCATGTATTTGTGGCTCTCCAGAAGGCAGTGGGATAAATTTATTGTCCTTCATGACTTCAGATAGCTTGCATATCATTTCAGTCTTCTAAGAATGGTTTTCTGCTAGTGTTTTGTATGCACATTGAAAGATACTTTTATTTATCATTACAGTTGGAAGAATTATAGAGTTTGATAAATATTTATGTGATGCCACTACATTCACAATGTTTCATTGAAAAGAAAATGAAATGAAAATTAAAATGGGCTGTAGTCTGCATTTGTCACTTGCCAGTTTTTATGACAGCATGTCTTATCGACAGAATCTACAAAGAGTTGTGTGTAGGATTCAGTTCAATTTATATTAAATTCTGGGCATTGGTATACAAGTTATTGAATATAATAGGACTCTCGAAATTTTCCCATTGGATGTTGTAGGACATAGCGGCTCCTCTGGGCCACTCTTTGTGATTAAATTCACAGATTTTCATTTGCATAACATAGTTAATATTCTAGTTGGTTTTAAAAAGCAGTATGCTGGTGAGAATAATACTGAGTAAAGTAACAGATTGAATATGAAATGTCTTGAACTGAAAGTGAATAAAAGTTGAAAGAATTAAAATAAAAGGCCAAGCACAGCGGCTCATGCTTGTAATCCTAGCTGTTTGGGAGGCCAAGGCAGGAGGATCACTTGAGTCCAGGAGTTCATGACTAGCCTGGGCAACAAAGTAAGATCTCATCTGTACCAAAAATGAAATAAAAAATAAAAAATTTAGCTGGGCATGGTGGCGTGCACCTGTGGTCCCAGCTACATGGGAGGCTGAGGTGGGAGGATCACTTGTGCTTAGGAGGTTGAGGGTGCAGTGAGCCATGTTTGTGCCATTGCACTCCAGCTTGGGTGACAGAGTGAGACCCTGTATCAAAAACAAACAAATAAACAAATGACTTAAGATAAAAGTTTGAGGTACACACACATACCCTAAAAGATACGGCAAATGGTTAAAAAAAAAAAAAAAAAAAAAAAAAAACCAAGAAACAAAAACAAAACAAAACAGAAAAAAACAGAGACTTTGTAGTTACCTTCAAGATGTGTAAAACAGAGTTTAAATCATTTTTGTGATTTTTTCCTTCCATTTGCTTCCTTAAAAGCCTGCCTCTCTTCCTTTTCCCCTTCCTTTTTCCTTTTTCTTGACCTCTACTTCTTCCTTCTCTCATTTCCACATTTATCATGCACCTGCTCTCTGTTGTTATAGAGCTTTGAACTGAAGAGGATGTAAAGATGATGTTTTAAATTGTACATCATTCCTTTATTACACTGATCTGGAAAAAGGGCTTAGTACAGTTGTGCTGAAATGAACACTGGGCCTATGTAGCAGGGCCAAGCAACTAGAATATGATTCAGAAATCAGTCAGTGAAAGACACACTTAGGACCAAGAGGCATTTCACAGCCATGAAACAAGGTAGGGGAGAGATTCTAAAATAAACAGCAAGAGGCACTCCTGCCCCGCATAGGTCAAGGAGCTTATCCCATATTGGTGTGAGGAATGGTTTACTTTCTGATGACCACATGTGGGACTATTTCAACTGCCACAAGAAACCCCAGAAAGGTTATTGTTTTGGGTTATTTATATACACTATACTTTTATAAAAGTAAAGGTAACACATACACTCAAGTCAGGATTGATCTCAACCTGCTAGAGCCAGCTTCTCTGGGGTAAGGGAGGAAAGAGTTGTTTGTCACATCGTCATACAGGTTGCATTCATCTTCCACTGAGTGACTAGAGCCCCCAGGCAATGGCCTGGCTCTGAAGAGCACAGGACTGGCTCCAGGAATAGATCGGCTCTTTCTTCTCCTCATTGGCCATGACTTAGAATGGTTCCTCCCCACAAGTCCTTAGTAAACAAAGCACTGGCAAAAACCCAAGTCACTACCTTTCAAGTCTCTTGGAAAAGGAGAACTTTTCCTCAGTTTGGACTGAGAACCCATGCCCTTGAAGTGTTATTCTCACTAGGTCCTAAAGGGCGTGGCTACAGGAGACAAAATGGCTAAAATGTAAATGAGAGCCACTGGTCCCCATCTGCAGTTACAATTTAAGATGCCTACAGATGTGCTCAGTGTGACATGTGCAGGAGGGAGGTGCACGGGGATGTGACAGACAGGGAGGGTGCTCCTGGGGACAGTAGCCTGCCCGCCAGCCCTCACTTCTTGGCCTTGCCCTCGGCAGCCACAGTTTCCATGGCTTTACCCATGGTCTCTTCATCCCCCAAGGACTGCATGCGCCTGATGGGCTTCAAGTCCTTGTCCAATTCATAGATAATGGGGATAACCAGTTGACAGGTTCAGCTCCATGATAGCCTCTTCAGAGACCTTCCAGATGCTTGACAATGGTTGGGAGGCTGTTTCCATGGGCTTCAATCAGTACCCATTTCCCCTCCTTGATCTGAGGAGCTATTTCTTCATTCCAAAAGAGCAGAGCTCTGGTGGTAGCATCATTCAGACTCTCACAGGAGGGTAGCTGATCTTCAGTGAGGTCTGCATACCTGTGATCCTTACTGATGTTGCTGTAGAAAGGATGGTTGGGCTTCATCAGAGGTGGTGGGACATCACAGGAACACCTCCAGATCTTTACCTGGGCCTCACCATGCTTTGCAGCAGTTTCTGCTTTATTGACTGCAGTCAGACACCCATAGTGCCCTCATTGAGGTGTCAAGTCCTCATTACTGGCAGCCACATCTGATCAGTGGCATCTAGCACTGTCCGGATAGTCAAGATCACTCTCTTCTGCACTGAGGAGAAGCAGATATCAAATTCAGAGCCAGCATCTCCCAGTGCCTGCCTGCGGTACTTTGCTTCCTCGTGGCCTGCCAGGCTCAGGTTGGCATTGTACCAGCCACTGAAGCAGTTCTCCAGGTTCCACATGCTTTCTCTGTGGTGGATCAGCACCAGCTTGTAGGCAGCCATGGTGGTTGTCTGGGCATGTGGTGCCAACTGGTACAGATGATTAAATGAAGAACTGGTAGCAGAGGCCGGGCATGGTGGTGCACAGCTGTAATTCCAGCACTTTGGGAGGCCAAAGCAGGAAGATTGCTTGAGCCCAGGCATTCAAGATCAACCTGGGCAGTATAGTGAGACCCTCTCTCTAAAATTAAATAAATAAATAAATAAGGTGGGCATGGTGGCACAGCTAGTGGGTCCCAGCTAGTGGGGCAGGGGAGGGCTAACATGGAAAGTTCACTTAAGCCTGGAAAATTGAGGCAGCAGTGAGCTGTGATCATGCCACTGCAGTCCAGCATGGATGACAGAGTAAGGCCTTGCCTCAAAAAATAAATAAATAAATAAATAAAAATAAAAAAATAAAAAAAAACTTATAGTAGACACAGAAAAGCATGTAATCTAATTGTATATCATGTGATACAACATAAATGAGTGTCTTCTACTGATCATTCATCATGTTCCCTGTGGCCTTAGGCTCGTCCTTCGGCATTGTGGAATGAGTTTTACAAATTCCAATTGGAGACACAACAGTATGAAAGATAACTAGAGCACTGAAGTGAGTTGATAATGCTATATAAGCAAGGGTTAATTGTCGAGGAATGCCTAATCCCAGAAATGAATCCCAGTTTTCTGGGGCTTGAAGTTCATACTATTTCAAATGCCTGCTTTGAGAAAAAGAATAAGTCATAAGAACAAAATTGTGTTTGTTTAGAACAAGGAAAACAATCACAGCAACTTAAAAGTTTGAAAGTCAACAAATAGGACAGATATCACAAAACTCAGAAGAATAACAGTATTTTTTTAAATGCCTGACAAACATCTCTAACGCTTTTTTTCTTACATTTTTGGGTTGAAATTTTGCTTGATTGCCTTTCCCTAGGATAAGAATTTTGTAATCATTGCCATAGAAAATAAGAAAGATTATTTAATTTTTTCGGCAGTGTGTTTGACTGAAATTTGTGTTTTTTATTACTGAGAGTTTAGAACCATTTCTCCAAAGTCACAACTTGTTATTTTTAATGACATGTCAATTTTTAACATTGTGTCAAATTTGGAAAAACCTCTATCAAGTTTCTTTTTCATACAAACTGTTATAGATACTCTTGCTATTAATAATACTGCTACAAGTCTGTGTTCCATAAAAAACAAAAACAACAACAACAAAAAAAACTAGTAATGTCTGTGTCTGTGAGTTTTGTCAACAAAAGAAAAACTTTACAGTGCATTTTCAACTTGTATGCCACATCATCCGGGAGAGAACTTTCGTTTTGACTCTGTAGGCAAGAACCACGTCTTCTAGTGACAAGTTTACATGTCTAATCATTTGATAGTTTTCCACAGAATAGCTTCTGGCTCTGTTCATTTTAGCCTAATTTCTCCTCCACCACTGCCGTAATTCTAGTGCCACCCACCTCAGGTTATATTCATATGGTGATACCAGTTTTGATCTTACTTCCATGCTAAAATGCTGGGTGTCTCAGTGCAATGGATAGTGGGAGTGTTTTTGGAAGCCGTTTCTACACAGGAATGGCTAACAACAGTATATATATAGAGAGAGAGAATTGAAGATGAGTCATATAAATAATCCTACTGAATGAAAATTAAATGTATCCTCGACTTAATTCTCTTTTAGACAGATCTCCATACTGGCTGCAACCACTTCACGTAATGTGATGTAAAATGTAATCAAGGGGAAAGAGAATAGAAATTTTGAATTAATCTGGTTAAAATATATTTTGCGGCTGGGCACGGTGGCTAAAGCCTGTAATCCCAGCACTTTGGGAGGCCGAGACGGGCGGATCACGAGGTCAGGAGATCAAGACCATCCTAGCTAACACGGTGAAACCCCGTCTCTACTAAAAAATACAAAAAACTAGCCAGGCGAGGTGGCGGGCGCCTATAGTCTCAGCTCCTCGGGAGGCTGAGGCAGGAGAATGGCGTAAACTCGCCTCCTGAGATCTGGCCACTGCACCCCAGCCTAGGCAACAGAGTGAGGCTCCAAGGAGAATCATTGTTATGATCCTCCTTGCCAAGGAGAATCATTGTTATGATCCTCCTTGGAGCTTGGAAGTATTGGCTTTAATAGCTTCATGTTAAATCTGCATCTGCCCAGCAATACTGGTAAATGAACATTTTTCTGAAAGAAGTCTTTAATGTCATTGGAGGAAGTGTCTGAGCTGGACCAGGCCACAAAGTCTAGTCCTGATTTTAAGATTGATGCCAAAGACAACCAGACCAGGTTTTAGGTTGTTGCTTCTCTTGTGTATTATTGAACCAACAGACAAATGGTGCTAAGGACGTAGACCAAGTTTGTATGTGAGTGAATCTGACTCTTTGGGGTCTCTATGTTGCTTCAGGAGGTGCCCTGGAAATTCTGTAGCTAAAGCAGCCTTTGAAGAATACGAAATCTGCAAGGTCTTGAGAGGTCAAGGTGGGCAGATCATGAGGTCAAGAGATCGAGACCATCCTGGCCAACATGGTGAAACCTGTCTCTACTAAAAATACAAAAATTAGCTGGGCATGGTGGCGTGCGCCTGTAGTCCCAGCTACTCGGGAAGCTGAGGCAGGAGAATTGCTTGAACCTGGGAGGCAGAGGTTACAGTGAGCCAGGATTGCGCCACTGCACTCCAGCCTGGTGACAGAGCAAAACTCTGTCTTAAAAAAATAAAAAAATAAAATCTGCAAGTTCAGTAGTGTAGAGCTTTGGTCTCACTGCTTTTTTGGAGCAGTTGGCTGTTGAAAGAATTGCATTTTTCTTGGGCCCACTCTTACTCATAAAATATCTTTGGGCATTCACCAGTAACAATATACCAGCATCCAGGAAGCACACTAAGAGGGCCTTTAAGAGCTGCACTAATAACTGTCCCAGAGTTCTTTCACTCACACTCATTCTCCATATTCTAAAAGTGTAACTTGAGGGTTCCCCCTAAATTATAAGGAGTTTCAATTAATCATAATTTGCACATTATTGTTGAAATTTACTATAAATAATCTAACTTGTACTCTATATATTAGTAGCATATCTTAGAATCCATAATTTCCATCCCTGTGGGCCCTTGGTTTGGTAGGATGCTTCTGATTTCATTGACTAAACTCTAGATAAAGCACCATGATTATTAAAAGGAAACATTATTTTGAGGTCAGCTTTGAAAGGAAATTCTTTACTCAGGCTATGCAAGGATGAGCTCTGAGGTTGTGAATGGGGCTGTGAAGATGGAAAGTGAGGTTAGTCTTCTTCACGTGTGTTGGTTCTTTGTCCTCATATATGTGTCACACATCTCTCCCTGATCCTGGGTAGAGTTAGGTATTTCTTTCTCATACCTTCAGGATACTTCTAATAGAATATTTGATTAATAAAGGAATAATGATTAAACTGAATGAGCCTTGAAATAAAAACACAGTTATTAAATATTGGATAACCATTTTATACAATACTCCTTCAGATGCTAAAATATCAGGTATACTCTTTCTTTCCTCTGACTGCTATTTTATCCTAGACTGATATTTATCCTAGGAGGTAAACCATCAGAAATGGAGTGAGTTTGAGTTTTGTTTATGGTCACTAAACTCTTGTGTTTCACAACTGAGATAGTGTAGATGCTCAAGGGTGTACAGGAATACAGCATGACTCAAACATGGATAATAATACTTTAGCTCATTTAGAACGTCAAAATTTGGTAATATATGTTCAAGAACCAGGATGTAAGCAATAATGACTATTGGGAGCTTTCTACAGAGTTTGCACTAATATACATTAACTCTGTGGTTTTTATTCAGTCCCTACTTACTTTCACTTTGCACACAATTCTAATAAGATAGATTTCCTGGTATATAATCCTCTAACGTTTTAGAAATTGCAAAGTGGAGATATTTCAGTAGATGGTCATACAGCAGTTGGAAATAACCCTATAAATCAGGCAGCAGGAGAAAGAGATTGCTAACTCTCATTGCGTGTTTTTCTGTGCCAGGTGTTTTAGTATTGATTCATTTTCTTTTCACAAGGATTCTATGGTGTATGTACTCTGATTATCCACATCTTATGGATGAGAAACAAAAATTTGATTTTAAATTTCTTGTCGAAGGTTTCACAGCTTGTGGTGAAGCTGGGATTTGCAGGAGGCAAGTCAGAACCAGAGTCTGAAGGCTTAATGTTGGGACTTCAGACATTTTCAGAATAAACAGCCTTAAGTACCTCCTTAAGGACTTTAAGCTCAGGCCAGGTGCACTGGCTCATGCCTGTAATCCTAGCACTTTGGAAGCCGAAGTGGGTGGATCACTTGAGTCCAGGAGTTCGAGACCGGCCTTGCCAACATGGTGAAGCCCCATCCCTACTAGAAAATACAAAAATTAGCCAAGTGTGGTGACACATGCCTGTAATCCCAACAACTCAGGAGGCTGTTTGTTTGAACCCTGGAGGTGGAGGTTGCAGTGAGCCAAGATGGTGCCACTGTGCTCCAGCTTGGACAACAGAGCAGGAGGTACCCCCCACCCCCACAAAATTGAGGCTTTAAGCCCAAAGAGTGCTCATCGCTTCATTCCCATGCAGCATAATAGCTAGGTGATGATTGTAATGAAGTTGGGATCATTGTCAAGGTCCAGGTTCCGTAGAAACAGAATATGAAGGACAAGTTACAGTACATACTAAGACTAATCACAGGGAGCAAGAGTGAGGAAAAAGAAGTCATATGGGATGAAATGGAGACCACATATAAATTGGTGTGTTTTTAAGTTGGTCACAGCTTCACAACAATACTCAGCCTGCTTTCAGTTGCTCCGCCTGTCTCCAGAGAGGGCACTGAGAACCACTCTATTTTGGACCATTTAGCCTGGGGTTGGAAGGAAGGGGAAGCAGTTTCTCTGCTGCCTCCTGCCCATTTCTGGCATTTTATTGGTCAAATCTGCCACATAGGCCCTTAAGTCACAAAACTTCTGGGAAATACTAGTGGGAAGCCAGTACTTCTGAGGGTACCGTCTGGTCAGTGTTCACATTACTATCTCTCTTTTATCAATGAGTACTGGATTAGGGGGGCTTCCTTATTCTGTGGCAGGAGCAAGAGAGTTCTTATCAGGGAGTAGGGTGAACATTGATGTTTAGGTGTCTGTGGTAACAGGTTGGCCTGAGCACATCTTGGTGGTGCACAAACTGGACCTGGAAAGAGAATTACAATGCACTTTGGAAAAATTTTGTAAATCAAACATGGATAACTAAGCAAAACAAAACAAAGCCCATAAAATTATGATAACCATCTGACAGGCTGCTCAACTACTTGGAAAACTCAAATGCGCAAAATGGCACATTTCCCAAGGGTTCTGGTTTGTCAAGGTTTTGTGATTTCTGTGTCTCTGGAACCTGGACTGCTTAGAACTACAAAGAGGAAAAGTAGCAGCATTTTACATTCTTTGATTGACATGGGCAAACATTTTTTTTTTTTTTTTCTGAGACAGAGTTTCGCTCTGTCATCCAGGCAGGAGTGCAGTGGCCTGATCTCGGCTCACTGCAAGCTCTGCCTCCCGGGTTCACGCCATTCTCCTGCCTGGGCCTCCCGAGTAGCTGGGACTACAGGTGCTCGCCACCACCCCTCGCTAATTTTTTGTATTTTTAGTAGAGACGGGGTTTCACCATGTTAACCAGGATGGTCTGAATCTCCTGACCTCGTGATCCACCCGCCTCAGCCTCCTAAAGTGCTGGGATTACAGGCATGAGCCACTGTGCCCAGCCAGCAAATGATTTTTTAAAAAGCCCCCATCCTTTCTAGCAAGTATCCAAAGTCAGAGCACTATTTTATGGAATGTACGTGTGTGAATTCATGAGCTGGAAATTGGGAGGGAAGTAGGGCTACAGTGAAGGAGTTTGAGAATTTCCTCTGCTGGACTTATTTTTCCATCTTCCTTCCTAGTCACAATATAGTAATCGTCTTTATTGTCTTCTACCTTCTCCTCTTCATTAGCACCATCACCATCATCTAGTCCTTACCGAGAGCTTGCTATGTGCTAGATACTCTGCAAGGTGTTTCATGTACTTGAGCTCATTCATGCCTCACATTAAACTTATAAGGTAGGTACTCTTATTGCTCTAGATTTGTGGGCATGGGAACTGAAATTTAGAGAAGTGAAATAATTTGCCCAGGTCCACAGAACTACTAACAGAGCCAAGGCTATAACTCAGCCTCATCTAAATCCATGGTTCTATCTCTTGTCCCGACCACATACTGCACTTGGAGTAGGTATGTTTGAATCTTTTTGTGCATATTTCTGTGTCTACCTTGTGCATTCTGTTTTCTCATGTGCCTTTGTTGATAGGAGCTTAAAGGGAATATCTGTAATATTCAGCACAATATGTATTATATATTATGCAGTATGTAGTATATGATGTTATAATGAACACGTGATGAACTCCTACAATATTCTAGGCACTGAGTTAAGAGTGATCCAAGTAGGCAAAAATCTTTATCCTTGTAACATTCTGTATTAGGCAGGGTTTCCAGAGAGACAGAACCAGTAAAGATAATGTACACACACACACACACAGAGAGAGAGACAGAGAGAGAGAGTGCGACCTAGATAGATATGGATATGGATGTATGAGAGGGGATTTATTAGGGGGATTGGCTCGTGTGATTATGGCGGCTAAGTTCTATGAGAGTCCATCTATAAGCTGGAGAACGAGGGATGCCAGTAGCATCAATTCAAGTAGGGTCAATTCAAGTTCAAAAGCCTCAGAACCAGGGGAGACTATGATATAACTCTCAGCCTGTGGCCAAAGGCCTCTCAGAGAGAGAGAGAGAGAATGAGAATTTGCTTTCCCTCTGCCTTTTTGTTCTATCTGGGTTCCCAGCTGGGTGGATGGTGCCCACCCACATTGGATAAGGATGAATCTTCCTTACTTAGCCCACTGATTCAAATGTCAGTCTCTTGCAAAATACCCTCACTAACATACCCAAAAATGATGCTTTTTCACCTATCTGGGTATCTCTTAATCCAGTCAAGTTAACACCTAAAATTAAGCATTGCATATTCTAGTGGGGATATTGCACTTAAAACCATCTATCATATCATACATTATACATGTTTTTCTTGATTATTATCAAGTGCTAAGCAGAAAAATAATGCAATTGAAGGATCAAGAAATTGTACAGGTGGTGGTGGGTTCCAAAGAAGGCCTCACTAGGGAGAGATGTCCTCTGGATAAAGTCCTGAAGGAATTTTAGATTTGTTACCTGGTATTTTAACTTGCAGGAAGGCAAGAAAGATGGAGAATAAGTTTAACTGATTGCCACAAACTCTGATGACTAGTCTTTGTGATTTAAAAACCCACTATGAACTGTAGAAAGAATGTAATTTGAAATACACAATTATAAATGCAGATTTGTTAAGCATAGAAGTCACCTTTTAAAACTATTTAACAGTGAATCAGAAGTTATGATGTAAATGGACCCCATCTCAAACTTCCCTTCACTTCATCATGTCTGTACCATAAGAGGAAAAACACTATCTCTACCCTTTACTCTTGTTAATTGTGTGCATATATCCCATCTTCCTTCTGAAGTTCCATTTTCCTTAATACTGTCTTATAGCAGTTGTTATTTTTATTATTGTCCAATGTTCAAACATGACTTAAAGTTGAACTGAAGAGCTGCTATGTCAGGCATGTTGTCTGAATTGTTGGACATGGAGCTAGCTCTCTGGTTTAGAGGAATTCCGTTTTAGTTGGGAGCATAAAACATTCATGCAGAGAAAGTGGAAGTATGCTGACTTGTTTAATAAAACATATGCACGCGCGCGCGCACACACATACACACACACCCATACCTAAATTAGTAATTGTCAAATAATTAGAATGATTTAATATATATCCTGTTAAACTTATTATATAATTGGATTTTTCTGAGACATAGTCACTCTGTCTCTGTCTCCCAGGATGCAGGCTGGAGTGCAGTTTTGGGGTCATAGCTTACTGCTGCCTCAAACTCCTGGGCTCAAGTGATCTCCTACCTCATTCTTCCAAGGAGCTAGCACTACAGATGCATGCCACCACTCTCAACTAATTTATTTTTATTTTTATATTTGCAGAGATATGGTCTTGCCATGTTGCCCATGTGAAGTCCTAGGCTGGTTGTGAACCTGGTTGTGAACTCCTAGGCTCAAGCGATCCTCCTGCCTTGGCCTCCCAAGTAGCCGAGATTACAGGTGTCAGCCACCACACCCAGTCTAGAGTTGGATTTTGTAAAAATTGTTTAAGGATTCTTTGGAGCCTTGAGTTGAGGCTCCATGAGACTTGAGTTGAACCATGCCCATGGTTGATGTTTGAGGAAGATGAGACTTAGGGAGATGAAGTTATTTTCCCTTAGCCCCAGGGATAGTCAGTGGCACAACTGAGCCTTGAACCTAGGACTTGTAAGCATGGGTACTATTTTGTTCAATGTTCTCTTAATAGTTTAGCAGGTCCTTTTGAGGTCTTAGGTTTTCATTGTTAGCTGTATTTATTACTGAGACATGGAGTTACTGACATGGTTGTAAGTAAGCATCACCTTTTTATTAGATGCCGATGCCAGAGTTGACTTTGTGTGCACTTTATACTTATATTATGATATGTTTGGTGACCATCCTTTATGGTATTTTACAACTCGGTAGTTCACATTTTGTTGTTTACTGACCTAAAAAAATCATTTGAAGCAAAGATGAAAGCACATTTTCTTTTATCACACATCTTCTGCTTTTACTCACAGAACTCTTTAAATTAAGTCATTAACATATGCAAACACTTCTTTTCCCAAAGTGTTTTTCTACTCTGCAATTATTATGTTGTTTTTGGTAAGATAAATAAGCCCTACATTAAAACACCAGACATTAAAATGAGAAACAGTAGCATTTTATAAAATATTAGAGAGCTATGAAAGACACAAATAAATAGAAAGCATCCCCATGTGGCTTCAGGCAGTGCATGTTAAACAGTTTTTCCCGCTGTACTCTCTCTTCCTGTGGGCTGAGTACTGGGATGTGGCAAAGTCTCCCCTGGAATTGACTGGCAGCCCACTTAGCTGGGGGTGGATGGGGAAAGACAGACTTCTGCATTATTTTGTCCAGATCAAACCAAAGCAGTTTCTCCAGCTGTGAGGTCAAGTTTCCAGCCTTTTAGTAAAATTAAATTGTTTGCTTTGTCTGCTATCAGTTCTGTTTTCAGACAGAGGGAAATACAGTGGGAAAGCAGCCTGTGTGGGGATCGCAAGCAAATGTGCTGTGGGCTCTCAGACGAATAGTGAATCATTCTGGGGACCTCAAATGCTCACTTAACATGCAGAGCTTGGTAACAGCTTAAGATAGATGCTCTGTCACTTTCAAGAACATGTCTACTGGTTGTTGCAGGGAAATATTTCCTAGTCGGTTCATGGGATTCTTAATAAAGATGTTGGAACCAGCAGTCCTGCTGTGTTTTGCCTTCTAACCAGAAGCTGAATGAAGGTCAGAAGGGTTACTGCCCCTCTCAAAATGGATCCCAGAATCTCTCACTTTGGATAGTGGTTGTGGTTTTGGTGTTTGTTGTTATTATCTTCTGTCTTCTTAGTGTTTCTGAGTTGCTCAGATTTGGCGAATTTTGAATAGACATATATATGAACCCCAAATAATTGTACTGAGAAATGCAGAAAACATTGAGCAAGAGGCTACTAAATTTCCATAAGTAAGCAAATATATTCTAAGAGCTCACAGGTGAAAATTGCTTTTTATTTAATGAGTCATTTTTATTGGAAGGTAATGATTATGTCCAGGCCATAAATACAGTGTAAATTCTCTTCGATAGACATTAAAAAGATGACTTTCAATTGGAAGCAGCTTTTTAAAGGGCTTAAAGGATACTGAGGTATAAATTTTCAGACCTGTGCAGTCTGTACATGTAAGACTAGGAAGAAATGAGTGAAACCCAACACAGACTCATGCATGGGAACACATGCTTATGACCATAAGCTGTTGTTTCACAAAACATCTTAAAGAAGGACATATAATGGACGTATAATGGCTACGAGTTTTAAATGTATTGTTGCATGTGTTATTTTATAGTTATAATAAAAATACTCAATGGGTTATCAGCCCTATCACCATTTTTCAAATAAGGATACTGAGGTGCAGGATAATTTCTTAAAAATAGAACTGTGCTTAACAGATACCCAGGAAGTAAACACTTGTCCAGTCACTAAGTCATATTCTGACTCTGTGTTGTATATTTTGTCTGTATTGTGATTCTGTTCAGGTGCCCAGATAAAAAGTGATAAAACTTTTCTAGCTGATATTCCTACTGTAAGATATCTCACTGTTTCCAACTAGCTCTGCAGGGTCATTTAGTTTTATTAGAATTATTGAGCATGCCCAGGATGTGGTCGTATAGGGTCAGCTTAAATGTACATCAATTGGCAATACTTTCTCTTGGTTCAGGGTCAGCTGTATATTCCTCTTATTCCTTATTTCTGCTTGATTGTAGGCTCCTTGAAGGCAGGATTTATTTCTAATGCACTATTGGGTCCTGTGTCTGGCTTAGTCAGAACCTGGCATATGATGACTGCTCAGTAGGTATTTTTGTAAGGAAAGGAAAAGAAAGAAGGGCTGGCTATGTAGATGCGACACCAGCCCAGTGTCTATCTCTGATTCCTTTCCAAAGGAGAATGAATTAGATGAGGAAGATATGTTTTCTGGACATCAGCTTTACCTCTGAGCACATGGGGGATCTGTTCCGCTATCTTTGTTCTTTTGTGGTTCAAAGCTTCAATGTGTATTTTGATGAACAAAATGGAGACACTGTGGCTCTATGAAGAACTTAACTACAAATACTGGAGATTGTGTCTTTTTTTCAGCCATTTAAGGTGGTGGCAAAAATTATAGTACCTTACATTTTAAAAATAGTTGACTTTTTTTTTATTATTATACTTTAACTTCTAGGGTACATGTGCACAACGTGTAGGTTTGTTATATATGTATACATGTGCCACATTGGTGTGCTGCACCCATTAAGTCGTCATTTACGTTACGTATATCTCCTAATGCTATCCCTCGCCGCTACCCCCTCCCCACAATAGGACCCAGTGTGTGATGTTCCCCTTCCTGCATCCAAGTGATCTCATTCTTAAGTTCCCACCTATGAGTGAGAACATGCAGTATTTGGTTTTCTGTTCTTGTGAAAGTTTGCTGAGAATGATGGTTTCCAGCTGCATCCATGTCCCTACAAAGAACACGAACTCATCCTTTTTTATGGCTGCATAGTATTCCATGGTATATATGTGCCACATTTTCTTAATCTAGTCTGTCACTGATGGACATTTGGGTTGATTCCAAGTCTTTGCTATTGTGAATAATGCCGCAATAAACATACATCTGCACGTGTCTTTATAGCAGCATGACTTATAATCCTTTGGGTATATACCCAGTAATGGGATGGCTGGGTCAAATGGTATTTCTAGTTCTAGATCCTTGAGAAATCACACACTGTTTTCCACAATGGTTGAACTAGTTTACACTCCCACCAACAGTGTAAAAGTGTTTCTTTTTCTCCACATCCTATCCAGCACCTGTTGTTTCCTGATTTTTTAATGATTGCCATTCTAACTGGTGTGAGATGGTATCTCACTGTGGTTTTGATTTGCATTTCTCTAATGGTGAATGACGATGAGCATGTTTTCATATGTCTTTTGGCTGTATGAATGTCTTCTTTTGAGAAGTGTCTGTTCATATCCTTTGCCCACTTTTTGAAGGGGTTGTTTTTTTTTTTTTCTTGTAAATTTGATTGAGTTCTTTGTCAGTTCTGGATATTAGCCCTTTGTCAGATGAGTAGATTACAAAACTTTTCTCTCATTCTGTAGGTTGCCTGTTCACTCTGATGGTAGCTTCTTTTGCTGTGCAGAAGCTCTTTAGTTTAATTAGATCCCATTTGTCAGTTTTGGCTTTTGTTGCCATTGCTTTTGGTGTTTTAGACATGAAGCCCTTACCCATGCCTATGTCCTGAATGGTATTACCTAGGTTTTCTTCTAGGGTTTTTATGGTTTTAGGACTAACATTTAAGTCTCTAATCCATCTTGAATTGATTTTCGTATGAGGAGTAAGGAAAGGATCCAGTTTCAACTTCCTACTTATGGCTAGCCAATTTTTCCAGCACCATTTATTAAATAGGGAATCCTTTCCCCATTTCTTGTTTTTGTCAGGTTTGTCAAAGATCAGATGACTGTAGATGTGTGGTATTATTTCTGAGGGCTCTGTTCTGTTCCATTGATCTATATCTCTGTTTTGGTAACAGTACCATGCTGTTTTAGTTACTGTAGCCTTGTAGTATAGTTTGAAGTCAGGTAGCATGATGCCTCCAGTTTTGTTCTTTTGGCTTAGGATTGTCTTGGCAATACAGGGTCTTTTTTGGTTCCATATGAACTTTAAAGCAGTTTTTTCCAATTCTGTGAAGAAAGTCATTGGTAGCTTAATGGGAATGGCATTGAATCTATAAATTACCTTGGGCAGTATGGCCATTTTCACAATATTGATTCTTCCTATCCATGAGCATGGTATGTTCTTCCATTTGTTTGTGTCCTCTTTGATTTCACTGAGCAGTGGTTTGTAGTTCTCCTTGAAGAGGTCTTTTACATCCCTTGTAAGTTGGATTCCTAGGTATTTTGTTCTCTTTGAAGTTATTGTGAATGGGAGTTCATTCATGATTTGGCTCTCTGTCTGTTACTGGTGCATAAGAATGCTTGTGATTTTTCCATATTGATTTTGTATTCTGAGACTTTGCAGAAGTTGCTTATGAACTGAAGGAGATTTTTGGCTGAGACGATGGGGTTTTCTAAGTATACAATCATGTCATCTGCAAATAGGGACAATTTGACTTCTTCTTTTCCTAACTGGATACCCTTGATTTCTTTCTCTTGCCTGATTGCCCTAGCCAGAACTTCCAATGCTATGTTGAATAGGAGTGGTGAGAGAGGGCATCCCTGTCATGTGCCAGTTTTCAAAGGGAATGCTTCCAGTTTTTGCCCATTCAGTATGATATTGGCTGTGGGTTTGTCATAAATAGCTCTTATTATTTTGAGATACGTTCCATTAATACTGAATTTATTGGGAGGTTTTAGCATGGAGGGCTGTTGAATTTTGTCAAAGGCCTTTTCTGATCTATTGAGATAATCATGTGGTTCTTGTCTTTGGTTCTGTTTATATGCTGGATTGCGTTTATTGATTTGTGAATGTTGAACCAGCCTTGCATCCCAGGGATGAAGCCCACTTGATCATGGCGGATAAGCTTTTTGATGTGCTGCTGGATTCGGTTTGCCAGTATTTTATTGAGGATTTTTGCATCGATGTTCATCAGGGCTATTGGTCTAAAATACTCTTATTTTATTGTATCTCTACCAGGCTTTGGTATCAGGATGATGTTGGCCTCATAAAATGAGTTAGGGAGGATTCCCTCTTTTTCTATTGATTGGAATAGTTTCAGAAGGAATGGTACCAACTGCTCCTTGTACCTCTGGTAGAATTCGGCCATGAATCCATCTGGTCCTGGACTTTTTTTGGTTGGTAGGCTATTAATTATTGCCTCAGTTTCAGAGCCTGCTATTGGTCTATTCAGGGATTCAATTTCTTCCAGGGTTAGTCTTGGGAGAATGTAAGTGTCCAGGAAATTATCCATTTCTTCTAGGTTTTCTAGTTTATTTGCGTAGAGGTATTTATAGTGTTCTCTGATGGTAGTTTGTATTTCTGTGGGGTCAGTGGTGATATCCCCTTTATCATTTTTTATTGCATCTATTTGATTCTTCTCTCTTTTCTTCTTTATTAGTCTTGCTAGCGGTCGATCAATTTTGTTGATCTTTTCAAAAAACCAGCCCCTGGATTCATTGATTTTTTGGAGGGTTTTTTTGTGTCTCTATCTCCTTCATTTCTGCTCTGATCTTAGTTATGTCTTGCCTTCTGCTAGCTTTTGAATGTGTTTGCTCTTGCTTTTCTAGTTCTTGTAATTGTGATGTTAGGGTGTCAATTTTAGATCTTTCCAGCTTTCTCTTGTGGGCATTTAGTGCTATAAATTTCCCTCTACATACTGCTTTAAATGTGTCCCAGAGACCCTTCAGGCCAGGTGTGGGATATAATCTCCTGGTGTGCCGTTTGCTAAGACCCTTGGTAAAGCGCAGTATTAGGGTAGGAGTTACCCGATTTTCCAGGTGTTGTGTGTCTCAATTTCCTTTGGCTAGGAAAAGGAATTCCCTTCCCCCTTGCTCTTCCCATGTGAGGTGATGCCTCGCCCTGCTTCAGCTCTCACTGGTCGGGCTGCACCCATGGAGCAGCACCAACTGTCCGACAGGCCCCAGTGAGATGAACCTGGTACCTCAGTTGAAAATGCAGAAATCACCTGACTTCTGTGTTGCTCACACTGGGAGCTGGAAGGTGGAGCTGTTCCTATTCGGCCATCTTGGGCACGCCCGGAGTAGTTGACTTTTAAATAATGTTTACTGTGTCATTGACCCTAGGAAGGATTTTAGCTTCCTTTTATGGCTTCTTACCCACTACTCCAATAGAGCCAACAAAACATCCATAGATCTGCCCATCACTTTCTTATAAATGCAGTTATTTCAGATTTCCAGTGTGTTCTGGTCACCTAGCTTGCTCTTCTCTTAAAATGTGTTTAATGCTCTCTTGGCCAGTGGTTAGGCTCATATTTTTTATATTTCTATTATCCAGGACACTTCATCATCAAGATAGTTATAATCTTTCTTCTATTTTTCATTAGGGTCTCATAAGCCTATTATTGGTGACTGAAGCTTGCCAAGACCTCCATACCCCTGCCTCTCTTCAGCAGGTACTTATCTTTTATACCCCAGTTGGAAATGTAGGTTCATCTCGGGCAGCAGTTTTTACATAAGGCATTACATGCTATTTCAACTATGTCAAGGGCCTTGATTTTCACCATCTTCTTAAAGATTTTTGAAAATATCTTCATTCTGAAGTCTCTGAATTTTTATTTTGTATGCATTGACTTCTTCTGGTATTTCTTTGCAAAAATACTTTGGTGTTTGTCTTAGTCCATTTGGATTGCTATAACAGAATACCATAAGCTGAGTAGCGTATAAATAATGGAAATGTATTTCTCACATTATTAGAGGCTCGGAAGTCCAAGATCAAGGAGCCAACAGATTCAGTGTCTGGTGAGGGCCTGCTTTCTGGTTCATAGATGGTGCTTTCTGGTTGTGTTTTTACATGGTGGAAGGGATGAAGGGTTTTTCTCAGGTTGCTTTTGTAAGGGGACTAATCCCATTACTGAGGACTACTGCCCTGTGATCTAATCACTTCCCAAAGGCCCTGCTTCCTGATATTATCACCTTGGGGGTTAGGAATTCAACATATGAAATTTGGGTGCACAAAACTTGCAGACAATAACAGTGTTTTTCCAATTTAGATCTTTGGCCTTGTCATCATACCCCCCGCCACCCCTCTCTCCACATGCTTTTTGTAAGAAACACTTTTCCAACCTCTTTAAAAATACTCTATTTTCCTCCTTCAGCTTAGAAAACCAAGTTTTAAGCTTGTTCCACAAGTGATTTTGTGCTATATCATAAGCGAGTTATTTTACATGCAGAGGACATTGCCCAGATTCCTTATATATTTATTTCACTTTCCTTAATCCAAAATACATTCATAAGTTTGAACCACAAAAGCATTAAAGTGTCAGGCATTTCTGTATTTGCCAAGCCATAGCTTTGTTTCTCTTCTGGAAGGTAGCAGAAGCTACTTTTGATGGAGTTATCCTTTTTGACTGGACCAGGAAAAATGTCCCCATGATGATGAGCAGGAAAGCCTCTTTTCTTTCTATACCAGACAGGTCTAAGGTAAGCCAGACTGAAGCAGATGATTCTGCCTTGCCTCCACCAAATTCACTGTTGGATTGTAGATGAGAAAAAAAATGACTTAAACCTTGTACTGGGACAGTTCATTTTCTGACAGCTGGAGGTGCTTATGAACAAATGAGACCAAGATTTGTGTGTTATCTTGGATTTGGCTTCCTCATCTCTTAACAATCAGGAGCAGAATCTTCAGAGGTGTGATCAAAAACATCATAAGTACTAGGGGGAAAAAATCCATCTTTTTACATTTGGGTTTGAACCTATGTTTGTCACTGTTTCAGAATTGCTGAAATTACTAGAACAGAGTCTTTAGAGTGGAAGAATTTTTGTTTCTTCATTCTATCCAAATAAGTACAGAAGAAGGTCAACAAGAAATCAGGAAGACTGGTATCGCAGAGTGTCTGTGAGGTAGATGAGGTAAAAAGTCAACCTAAAGGGACTGGTTAGGTTCTGAGCTGGAAGAATGTTTGGAGGAAGTAACCATGAGAGACAAGATAGATAGTTCTCTTGCTTGATGATTTCGTTGAGTCAGAATGCCATCATGTAAACTGATTCATGTGTGTGTGTTTGTGTGTATGTGTGTGTGTTTATGGAAGGATAATTAATGTTACGTTTTATAACAGGGATTTTGTGTGAGGAAGGTTAAATTTGAAAACAAATGTGAATGCACTCAGCACATGGAATGGATGTCTCTCACCTTCAAGATTCCCATTTGCAGTTGACATTTGACATTCCTTGTGCCTCTTTCTCATGCTTGAAGTGAACACTTTGGACCTGGTACATGAAATTCCACTTGCTCTGTGGCTCTCAGTGCTTTGTGGTCTTTAATCAGTTCTGTATGCCTGCTCTGTCTTCCTCTTCCAAGACAGCAAGGCTTGGCTGTCGGCTTGATCTGTCCATTGTAGTTTATACAGATGCTTCTTTTCTTTTTGTTTGAATGCCCCCCAAAAAACCATGTTGACTGTGCTCCATCACGTGAGACGATGCCCATGTGTCCTTCATAGTAACACTGTGAGGCATAATTATCCACACTTCAGTGATAATACACAGCCAACACAATTTAGCTTGCTTTATAGAGCTGAGGAAAATCAGTTCCCCTCACCCTCAGGCCAACTCTCTAGTGAGAGATTACCTCTTGGTGATACTTCAGTCTTTGGTTTAGCAGCTAGAATTCTTTTATAGTTTGGGAAGGATATGGGATCACATTTCTATGAGTGGGTCCTGGAATCTAGACTGCCATTTTTCACCCTCATACCCTCAGTTAACTTCTCTATGTCAGTGAGCTGCTGATGGGATAAAGTCCTTGGAGAAACTTTAGAATTCTGGTTTTGTTTTTGTTCTATGAAGGTCAAACTCACATAGTATAAATTTCCCCATTTTAAAGTGTACCCATCAGTGGCATTTTGTACATTCACAATGTTGTACAACTACTACCTCTATTTAGTTCCAAAACATTTTCATCACCCTACCATCACCCATACCTATTAAACCGTCACTCCTCATTCTGCCTCCCCTCATTCCCTGTGAGGCAATGACAAGTCTGTTTTCTGTCTTTTGTTTTTATACTAGATTATAGCCATATTAAGAATGAGATGCAACATGACTCGTTTATCTAGTGACTCACTTATCCAAATGTTAAAAGAGAAAGTAAGAACTTAGGGACTGGAACTTCTTTTATATTCTTATATATCTAGGAGTTGGGCCGGGCACGGTGGCTCACGCCTATAATCCCAGCACTTTGGGAGGCTGAGGCGGGTGGATCACTTGAGGTCAGCAGTTTGAGTCTAGCCTAGCCAACATGGTGAAACTCCGTCTCTCCTAAAATACAAAAATTAGCTGGGTGTGGTGGCATATGCCTGTAATCCCAGCTACTTGGGAGGCTGAGGCATGAGAATTGCTCGAACCTGGGAGGCGGAGGTTGCGGTGAGCCAAGATTGCGTCATTGCACTCCAGCCTTGTGGCAAGAGTGAAATCTTTCTTTCACTTTTTTTTGCCACTCTTTCCATGTGGTGGGTGCATTCACATTTGTTTTCAAATTTAACCTGTTATAAAACGTAACATCAATTATCCTTCCTTCCAAAACACCTTTGATCTGACTTTTAAGAAGTTGATATATTTTTGTTTAAGCAGGTAGATAGGTAGTTAAAAATAATGATTCAATTAACTTTTTCATTTTAAAATTTGGGTTTTTTGGTGCATTATATTAACAGTCTAGGAAAAATGAAAAATTTATGAATTACTATCCTATTTTAAGTACCTCCTTTTTTTCTTAAAGGGAAATACTTTTGAAATATTGATTGAATATTTATTATGAGAAGATGAGTGTACCAGGCATTAAAAAGAAAATGAAGGAAATATGAGATGCTTTTTCTCAAACATTGGTGGGTGGTTTTTGTCCTTTCAGCAGGATTTTTGTTTCATGAGTTTTTGTTGGTTCTTCATTGCTGCATTAAAGTTACTTTCAGAGGGCTCAATCTCATAAAATGCCAGGATATCAAGGAGAAAATTGAACTGTGGCTGAAATCAATTGCATATTATGTTAGGAGACGGAGACTTCATGAAAATGCTTGATGTTAAGGGGCAGGAGCTGGATTTTCCTTTGATTCCTGATTTTAATATCAACTGTCAGTATTTAATAGTAAAAATACATAGCTTCACATGTATTTTTAATTTCCTCAGATTTGAAAGTTGCGTGAGTCTTAAACTGGTCCTTAGAAGTGGATTCCAGAATTGGCGTTTAAAATATAAAATTCACAGAAACTCCCAGTGGGGGGTCAGCTGGAGTGTCATTTTCAGGAGCAAGCAATATTTATATTGTTCTTTGTTCAATATTTTGTACAGTTTTCATTTGGTAAATCTGGTTGTTATTAAAGTGACAAAGCTAATGGAATCACCTGCTGAGGCGCTGTCTCCCAGGAAGGCACCTCTAAGAAAACCTTTCCTTTCCTGACAGGAGATAATTATGAGATCCTGCCTCATAAGAGGGACCCCTAAGGGTCGATCTGGAACATTCCTCCATCCTGAGTGTCACTTGGCTTTAATCCTTCTGCCACCATCTAGATACCCATCAGCCTCCAGCTTGGATTCCTTTCAAAAGATACTTAGAAAAAAAAGAAAAAGCTTTCAAGTTTAGCTAATCTTGAGATATCTAGTTCCATGACTTTTTCCATGTATGTACAGAGAAGGAAGTGACTGTGTTCCAGTTCAATGTATCTTAAAGATTGGTCCACATGGACTCAGCAGGTACTGGTAAGCCAAACTTCTGCCTTTTTAAAATTTTTATTTTCTTCAGATTTTATTTTAAGTTCAGGGTTACATGTGCAGGATGTGCAGGTTTGTTACATAGGTAAATGTGTGCCGTGGTGATTTGCTGCACAGATCAATCCATGACCTAAGTATTAAGCTTAGCATCCATTAACTATTCTTCCTGATGCTCTCCCTACCCCCAGCCCCTGCCTACAAGCCCCAGTGTGTGTTTTTTTCCCCACCATGTGTCCATGTGTTCTCATTGTTCACCTCCTGCTTTTTAGTGAGAATATGCGGTATCTGGTTTTTTGTTCCTGCGTTAGTTTGCTGAGGATAATGGCTTCTAACTCCATTGATGTCTCTGCACAGGACATGATCTCGTTCCATTTTATGGCTGCATAGGATTCCATGGTGTATATGTACCACATTTTCTTTATCCAGTCTATCATTGATGGACATTTAGGTTGAATCTATGTCCTTGCTATTGTGAAAACTGCTGCAATGAACATACATATGTATGTATCTTTATAATAGAATGATTTATATTCCTTTGGGTATATACCTAGTAATGGAACTGCTGGGTGAGGCATCAGCATTCCAGATGATTCTAATGTAGGTGATGTGCAGATCACACTTTAAGAACAACTATCCTAGCCCTTGAAATCATTTTGGGCCTCATATTGTCCCCCAGTGTATTTGTTTTCCCTCCTCGTTTTGAAGCATGTGAACATTTGGTTAGAAGGCCATGACCTAATCCCAGCCATTAGGAAAAATGTTGACGGATACAAGAGTGAATTCAGAGCCCTGAGGCAAGCCACTGGAGACTTCTCTCCAAGTTGACACTCTGCCTTATGAATACTGAAATTCAATCCGTTTTAAACCCCTTTATTTGGCTTGTCATTTGGCCCACATTTTTCCTGTCTTGTCCTCTAGGATCTCATGAGAGATTTTGTCAAATGCCTTGCTGACATGCAGATATGCCAGATTTGTTGAACTGCCCTGATCTACCAGTTCAGCAAACACATTTCGTTTTTTTTAAAGGAAAGAATTTAAAAGAGCGAGAGAGAAAGGAAACTAAAATTAAAAAAGGAAAAGAAAAATGAGATTTAATTTGGCATGTATTCCTTTTCCTGATAATCCAAAGATATAAATTTGAACCCACATTTTTTTTTTTTGGTTATTTCATCTGGAATCCTCAGATTATAAGCTGTATTTCACAATAGTCTCTAAAGCTCAACAAAGAAATCCATGTGGATTTTCCAGGGAGGTTTTGCCTCCCCAAAGGAACATGTTCAGACTTAAGTGTGGTAAGTCATTAATACTACCCTTCTTCTTTGTGTGATGGGAAGGGGGTGGTCATTGACCCTCAAGCAGTGATTTTTTTGGGAGCGGTGCAGAGAAGGGCATTTCCCTGTATAAATCTCTGAAGGCTTCAAACTGGTCACTTATTACCATCTCGTTTTGAGTCAGACCACCCTCATTACTGCTAGGAGGCCTTAACAAGTGTGTCTGTTCTTCTTGTGCATTGGAGAGGAAACAGGTAAAGAGTTGTTATCCTAAAGAGAAAGGAAAATTCTTTGAGCACATTTGAATGACAAAGTTATATTTCTCATCAAATTTCTTTTTAGGAAAAGGGAAGAAAATAGATGTGTCTTGGAATTCTGACCATGAGACCACAGAAAAGAACTTTGACCCATAACTTCTTTAAGCGAATTCCTCCCCCAGCCCTCTGTCCCATGATGCAATGATTCATTGTGAAAATCTAAAGCAAACCAAATTTCAGCAAGTACAGAAGCCAGAGTACTCAGCATCAGGGAGATCATGCACTGCTATCATCCCTGGAAGACTGATGGTTCAAAGGTTCAGCTAATGTGCTTCCTGATGTACGGGTTAAAAAAGTAGGGGAAGCAAATTAATTATATTCAAAAAGAATTTAAAGGAGACTAATCAGTGCAGTGGAAGAAACTGGGAGCTGTTTACAGATGTGCCGAGATGTAGAGAAATCATTATTGGCTTTGTCTAGAAGAAGGAGTGGGGCTCCTCTTCTCTAGCTAATTAAAGCAAGCTTATCTGTAAATTTAGTTATTCATAAGTCTTGCTTCCACGGAGCTGCCGTTTTTCTAATAGGATGGGAAGGCTGGGTTTCTGTAAATGTGGGTCAGTCATGTGATTAAGTGACCCAGATTTCCGCAGACAACCAAAAGAAAGAGCAGAGAGAGGATGTGCCAGCTCCTGCCTGCACAGTACAGCATGGGCACACCTAGCGCCTACTCTGTATGTTGAAGGCAGAGCTTGAATGTGCATGTTTTCACTTGAAAATTGCATCATAGTATTCCTCCTATAGGAAAGCAGCACCAAGGACCAACTCTGTCTATTTCTTTTCAATTACTTCTTTTTCTAAAGTCAGGAAGAGACCTTTTAAGCATTTAAATTATGGTACATCTTTAAATGCTGTGGCTGTGTTTGAGCTAGCTGGCATCCCAGGAAATGGGCTGGTGTTTCCAAGTGTCCATAGGTGGAGAGTCTAGATGTGGACTACTGCTGATTTTATTTTGTTTTTGAGACAGAGTCTTATTTTGTTTTATTTTTGAGACAGAATCTTGCTCTGTTGCCCAGGCTGGGGTGCAGTGGAACAATCTCGGTTCACTGAAGCCTCTGCCTCCCAAGTTCTAGCGATTCTCGTGTCTCAGTCTCCTGAGTAGCTGGGGTTAGAGGCGTGTGCCAGCGCGCGCAGCTAATTTTTATATTTTTAGTAGAGATGGAGTTTTGCCATGTTGGCCAGGCTGGTCTTGAACTCCTGGCCTCAGGTGATCCACCTGCCTCATCCTACCAAAGTGCTGGGATTATAGACATGCGCCACTGTGCTTGGCTACCTCTTGCTGATTTTAGACACCTTATCTCATTAGCATTTTATTATCTGTTTTTACATTTTCATTATAATGTAGCAACTATTTTCATTGCATGGTCAGCTACTTTTTTTCCTCTTATAAATGATATTCAAGATTACGTGGTTTACTAGAGGAAAAGTAGAAAACATGAATATGCGAAACACAAAAGAAAATAAAATTGGCCAGGTGCACTGGCTCATACCTGTAATCCCTAATCCCAGCACTTTGAGAAGCCGAGGTGGGTGGATCGCTTGAGTCCAGGAGTTCAAGATCAGCCTGGGCAACATGGTGACACCCTTTCTCTACTAAAAATACAAAGCCATTAGCTGGGCATGGTGGTATGTGTCTGTAGTCTCAGCAACTTGGGAGGCTGAGATGGAAGGATCACTCGAGCCTGGGAATTTGAGGCTGCAGTGAGCTGAGATCATGCCACTGCACTCCAGCCTATGATGAAAAGAAAGAAAGAAAATAAAGAAATTAAAAGTGAGAAAATAAACTCACCCTTTCTACCACCACTCAGAAATAACCATTCTTACTATTTTAGGTCAACAAGCAAGAGGCAGTTTTGTTACCTAGCTTGAAATCACAGTCTGTCACTGCTCAGCTATGGGATTTGGGCAAATTACTTGATCTCTTTGTATCTCAGTTGCCTTATTGGTAAAATATGGACACCTACCTCAAGAAAATGCCTGGGAACATATACAAGACTTCAAACATAGTGAACATTCAATAAATGGTTGTTGAAAAAGACATTGAATGAATGCGTAGATGAAACATTTCCCACGTAGTATAAGATCGTTCATGTATCTGGTCGCTAGTTCATTGCCTACTGCAATAATAAAACAGAAAGGAATTCACCCAGTGCGTGAGCAATAAGTACTGTGTAAGTGTTAGTTATTATTATTGCCTGACACATTATTAGTATTCATTAGATATTTGTTGAATGAATGGATGTCAGTCACTGCCCTTGGGTAGTTTAAACTTGAGAGAAGACAAGAGAAGATTCATGAAACAATAAATAAGTGGTGAGCCATTTGGTACTCAGTTTGAGGGGAGAGCTCCCCAGGGGCTGTTTTATTTGGGGATTTCCTTGGAATGTTCAGCTGATTAAACTGCTCCTATTACAGCCTGAGTGACACTGGGTAACAGATCTGCGACTGGATCCTACATCATCCCACCACATAAGTGGAATATATCATGCCTTCATTCATTCATCTTTTCCCATTCCTTTTCAACAAGCATTTTCTAAGTGCTTACTGAGTGGCAAGAGCTGTGTAGGATTCTAGACATCCAAAGACATTTGCTGTCGCCACTGTCTTGTTAGGATATCTGTGGCTCAGAGGGGATTTATAATGTACTGTGATAAATGCTATGAGCCAGCAATGCCCAAGGATTGTGGGAGCTAGTATGTGTGTGGGTGTGTGTGTGTATGTGTGACAGAGGGAATGTCAGAGCATCCTTTCCTCAAAGAGGTCCAGTTGGAAACAAGTCCCAATAGAGGAATACGTATTATTCTAAACCAGGAACACAAGAGTAGCATTTGCAAAGATTAGGCAGAGTGAAAAAACTGGGAGGTATATACAACATGGCTAGAGCTCTGAGCTGTGGAGAGGCACAAAGGTTCTTTCTTTTACTGGTGAGTGGGAGTGGTTACATTAAATGGTTTTAAACCTGGGAGTGACAAGATCAGAACTTCATTTTGGAAAACTAGCCAAAATCTGTGTGTGTTGCAGGGGGAGGGAAAAGGTGGTGGGATAGACTGGGGCCAGGAAGACTAGTTATTGGAAACCAGAAAGAAGGGACTGAACTAAGGGTAGGGGAGAAGGGATGAATCGAAGAGCCCAATTCAAGATGTTAGGGAGGGACAGTTCACGTAATTTGTCAATCAGTGATTGTGTCTGTATCTTTGTGGCTGGATGTAGGGGTAAGTGACTAAGAAGGAATTAATGATGCTTCTCAGGTTTCTGGCTTGTCGTGGTATGCATGGTATGGTGAGACCTTCTAGCTAGATTAAAAATATAGGAGACAGAGAAAGGTTAAGGCGAGAAGATCCTGTATAAGTGGATTTTGATGAGCCACTGACACGTCAGGCAGAGCTTCTGAATGGGAGTGGTGCTGAGGAGGAACAGCAGTGGAGGGAAAGCTGGGAAACATGGATTTCTTCATGCAGATCATCTCCTACTTGGGTCAATAGATAGCTCCTGATTTTTCCTCATTAAGTAGCTTCAGGAGCTAAGTTCTATCTTCTTAGAGTAATTGTCCTGTCAATACTGAACCATGGTATACTGTCCTTGTTTTAAATACAGTACAAAGATCTTTTCTGGCGCAGGAACTTAATCTGAGCCACTAATTTCCATTTTGGGGCTTTTTGCCAGGCTATTTGAGGCAGCATTTAGAAGCAGAGAAAAGTAGATTAGCAGTGACTATAGTTTTTTATATTTAGACTCCAAGCTGATAAAGCAATGACATTTTTATTATTTTAGCATAGTTTTGTGGATGTGTCACAATTATTTATATGGTTTTTGTAGGTAAAGGAAATTAAATTCTTTGAGGAACTGTGCCCTCACTTTGTGACTGAATCTAGCTGGTGCTGCTCTTTCTTCTCCTTTCCCTCAATCCCTTACATGGTCAGGTCATTTTAAATATGTCCAGTCTTCAGAGGAGACACCTCCTGATCTCCCAACCATCATTGAGGGTGGAAGGTAGTACTTATTCATCATTTGTTTCATAGTGATCAACACCTTGGGTTAACATCTTTCCTGAAAGAGAAATGATAGGGTAGCAATATGCAAAAGATGAAGACATGGCTATAATTTAATTCTTAATTGTTCTAAAGTGACATATTTCAGACATAGCAGGATAAAGAATTGGGTACATGTTTCAACATCATTTATTTAGGATTTACTTTGATATACCAGATGTTACGGTTTCCTTGTGGAGGGATAAGGGATTGCATATATATAAGCAACAGGACCTAGTAGTTCTGACCTCAAGAAGCTTATTCATTTCCTAAGGAAGATGGGTTTTCAAAGAAATACATGCAAATCAATGACAAAAGTACTATAATAAAAATATATCCAAAATAGTGTGGAGATTCAGAGCATAACTGCCTGGAAAACGCTAAGAAATTCTTTACAGAAGAATGCTTCATGGGCAGTCTATAGGCTTGTCTGTCTTGTTTGGACCAGATGGCAGACTTGTTGAAGATCATGTCCCTTTCCGTGAACTGGACTTTCTTTCCATTTTATCTATGCTGCTTCAAATGCATTTGTTGCTTGGCTTTGTATGGTAGTTTCTTAGGCATAAGTCTTTCTCCTATACTCTTCTGGAACATCTTCAGGGCAAGACTCCTCTTTGTTCAGCTGTCCATCCCCTGCCATACTCAGTAGGTGTCATAGCAAGACATGAAATCTTACGTTTTATTCTCAGAACAGCACTCTAACATTGATGTTTAATTTTTTAATTTAATGCACCATTTTTAAAGATAAGAAAACTAACACACAGATCATTGAAAACTTTTCTCCAGGTGTCTCAGTCAGTTTGGACTGCTCAAACAACAGAAAATGGATTTCTCACAGTTCTGGAAACTGGGAAGTCTGAGACCAGCTCATAGATGAGTTTCTTGGGAACCTGGCTTTTGCCCATAAAGGACATAATAATGGTGACTACTGTTTTCTGTCCTGGTGTCAGGCTAAGTATTCATAAACACCTTGACTTGATGTTTACAATTTCACAAGGTAGATTATTTGTATTCTTGTTTAAAGGTAAGAAAATAAGTCGGCAAACTTACAAGTTTGGGGGAAAAGGCTTACATGCAAAGAAAGTTAAACAGAAATAGATTTAAATGGTAAACACTAATAATATTAGAATGTCTTAGGCAGAACGGACCTAGTTTTCAGATGCGTGGTACTTAACAATAACTACCATTTATTGTGTGGTATGGATGTGGCTTATTCTTGGTGAAGCACTTTACAATAATCTTCACAGTAGCAGTTAGAAGTGAGGAAAATGGACTTTTCCTTTTACTGATAATAAAATAGAGGTTCAGAGAAGGTAATTGCCGACGATCACATGAGTGTCAGGATACGTGTCAGTTCTTTTTCCACTACGTATTTCCTCAAATACTATGGAATTATAGCTATGTAACACATTGAGATGTTAAACTCGGAGTTTTTCTTTTTTACCCTATCTTATGTATGGTGTCTGTTTAATCAATCAGGGTCTCAGGGTCTTCGCATTACCTTGTGGAAAATCAGGGGCATTTTAGGCAGGAGCAGAGCAAGTGGGAGGCACGTCCATAGAAAAGCAGTGGAAGCAAAAGAAAAAAGCCTGTTTTTTTTTTTTTTTTTCAAAACTTTCAAAATAGACTCTTGAAGTCCACATCAAAAATGAGAGTTTTAAAAGCAAAGTTTTTGATCTTAAGAGCTAGGTTTTGTTGAGAGAAGAAAGGGCTCCTGAAATAAAAAATAAAGTTCTTGTAAAGTCGGGAATAAAGTTTATGCCATAATAGATTAGGGAAAAGACTAAAGGAAGATCTAAAAGCTTTCTTTCCTATATAATCCTCCCAAGACTGGGATCCTTAGGCTGGTAGACAGGGAGAGTTAGGTAGGACTTGAGTAGGGAACAGGGCTTTTGGGCTGCGGTGGTGGGACTGGGCCTGGGCTAACCAACAGGGAGAGAATCAAAGCAAGTATGGAGAGTTTGTCCAGCAGCAGCCATGACCATCTTAGGGAGCCCAGCCTAAATCTATTCTCCTTCACTTTTGAAATGAACATCTGAAGTCACCGGCGTCAAGGAGACATAGTTGTTGCTCACTATCACTTACCACGCCTTCCAAGGATGGATGTCTGCCTGCTGCTAATGGATTGACCACTAGAATCGATAGTCCTTGCAGTGCCCCAAGATTGTGCTGAGCTTTGATGTGAACCACTAACTTTGGACATTCTCCTTTTTTTAAAAGGAGAATGAGGAACAGGATTGCCCTGCAAAGAAAACCAGGTCTTGTCTGAGTGAGACTAACTATTCAAAAGAAGAAGTGAAGAATACTGTAATACGGCCTCCTGGAGCAGGAATGACCAAAGCAGGACTTCCAGGAATGGGTAGAAGCTGGGAGGACTGAGGGTGAGAGGAGCCTGTGAGAAGCTGGGAGCAGGGTGAGCAAAAATGTAGTCCTGGAGAAGCACAGTTAGAGTTGAACAAGTGCTTCTTCAATCTTGTGGTTCTGGACTGGGGCTACATTCTGGCAAAGGAGCCTTTGAATGGCAGATTAGGGTTTACACATCAGCTTATGTGCAGTGGGAAACCATTGCAGCTGTCTTTTATTTGCCTGTTGATTTGTATGACTCGATAAAATCCTCTACTGAGCATTTCCCATAGTACCCACTTAATTTTTAAAAACAACTCCAGAGAGGTTAACACCTCCAAGTAGCCTAAGGCTGTGTAACTGAGAAGAGGTAGAAGTCAGCAGATTTGATTTTACATCCATGTGAGACAAAATCGTGTACTTGTTCAAACCTTTCACTCAGTCTTTTATTGCCTCCCCGATGTTTGATAATGCCAGAGCCCAGAGTGGACAGACTCTAAGTGGAATCTAGGGGACAGACAGTCGAAGACCTAGATGTGTTCCTGCAACCTTGCCAATAAGTATAAGTCCATGACATCACCGCCCCCCCCACCCAAGTTTTACTAGCTTGCTTATTCCCAGGTTAGGTGACCTTGTTCTCCTAATTTCTATCTCTCTGGGAGGCAAAATGAGTGTCAGTCACCCCTAAGCTTTGGCCCCAATGCTGTAGGCAAATAGTTCTTTATCTCAACCTCTTAGTTCTAGATCTGTACTTTACACAGGATCAGTGTGTGTAATCTTTTGTTCTTTTGTCTTCACAGTAACTTAATTCCTGTGGTAAGGGAGGACCATGTGTATTCTTAAGTGTGGGTCCTTATTATCTGTATGTAGTTTGCATCTGTATTCTGTCAGCTCATTAGTTTGTCCACTTTTCATTCAGTTAATGACAAATGTGGAGTATACAAATGTTTGACATTCAAAACAGACAGCTCTGCAGTTCTGTGCTTTTAGATCATTTACTCATTTCTTCTTAGAGACTTACCTAAATTAGCATGACAGTGGCCGTGTTTCCTCATAGTTGTACATGTCCTTTATAGAGTTATATTTAGCACCCCAGAATTAGGAATGAGATCGTTAACATCAACAATTCATTGAGATAAACAGGACCAGTGTCCTCGTGCTCTTTTCATAGATGAGGAATCCACAATACCCAAGAGTTGAACTACTGTCTGGTGAGGTGGTGGCGATGTCTTGGAATGCTCACTTGTGTTCATTCCTCTGGCATTCAGCATTACATTCAGGGTAGAAGCAGCTATGATTTCTCCCATAAGAACAGCCAGGTATGTGCTGGCTTATCACATGCAGTTCTGTGCTTTTAGGTCATTTACTCATTGGCCAGTTCATGTCTCTGGCCATGCACGCATACACATTATATTCCAGCCAAATCAAACCATGCTTATTTTCCAAAATGTTCCATACATTTTTTTTACCTCTAAGCATCTGCAGGCATTGTTGTTCTTGTTAATAGTATTACCAAATAATAATAATAATGATAATAGCTACTAATTATTGAGTGCTAAGATCTTTACTCATATTTTCTTACTTCGTATTATATGATTTTCCCATTTAAGAGATGAAGAAATAAGGCTTGGGGCATTTGGTGAGCCAGAACATATTTCTGTCTCACTCTAAAGTTGCTCCCTCTGCCTCAGTGCTGCTTTCTTCCTGGCCACCTGGCTTACCACAATTTATCCTTGGGACTCAGGGTATCTCTCTTGCTCTCTACCTCTCCCCCTAAATCCCCAATCTATACTGAATGCTGCTCTCTTGAAGTGTCTACACCACCCTATACTGTAATATAGCACATTGCACACTGCACTACATTGGATAGCTTATCTGGCTAACTCCTTTACTAGAGAAAGGGACCACCACATCTGTCTGGTTTCTTGTTGTGTCTCCAGGCTGAGTAGTGCTAGACTGTCCTTGCTCAATAAAGGTAAAATAAGTGGTTGAAAATGACTTGGCAATTGTGGAAGGAGAAAGCTCTCCAGAACCCTTCAGCTATGTACAGGTTGTTGCTCTTGAAGCCCCTCCTCTCCTAGCCCATAGCAGGTGATCAGCAAATATTTATTGATTGACTGAATGAATCTGATGAAGAGGATTCTGAGCAATTAGTGATAGGGAGCTTTGGGAAATCTGGCAGTGCCTCAGTTGGGGGTTGGAGGAGTAGGAGGAACTAGGGGCAGTGGGATGGGTATGGGTAGGAGTGTCTGATCCCATCTCTGAGTTTCTAACAGGCCATCTTTTCTTTGGTCTTTGTGAGTTTCTGTTTTCTAAGTGGAACCTAAATGTCAGTTATGTAGGCAAAGAACAAAATAATTCTCTAGCTGCTATTTCTTTTCCAGCTGGCTTTATACCATTAGAGACAGATGAAAGAGACCTATGGAAGGCGGACCTTACCTGGTTTTACATGCACATGTGTACCTGTGTATGTGTGTGTGTGTACGCCTGAATGTGTGTATGCACACACACTCATGTGTGTCTGGGGACTGGGGAGAGGTTCTGTTTTGCCACCAGCCTCTCTTTGAAAGGCATTGCTGTCATCACAGTGAAACATGTGGCATCAAAGCAGCAGCAGCAATTATGCCACCATTTGGATGTCTGTGCTATGGCAGCATCTGCTGATGCTTTGAGACTCTTCTGCCAGGATTTTGCCTGCCAAACCATCTGAACCATATGTTCTCATCAGCAGGAATACCGGCATCCCAAGTCTTTCAGGGGTGAGGCATCATAGATCAACGACCGACATCTCGATCTGGATAAGCACAGCTTGTGTTTGGCTTAGATAGAGGAGGGCAGGGGAAGGGATGTTTTGCAATTTTGATTTTTGAAACAAAGGTATTAATATAATGTTGAATTTACTTATGATCCACAATAATTGGCAGTGTAATTAATGGATTAATTAATTATGAGTGTAGTATTTTTCCAAGACTTGATCTACTGGCTCGTTAGTGAGAAGCATCATTAAACAGAATAGCAGGAAGGGCTTCACTCAGAAGTAGTTGTTTTTGTAAGTGGCACTAGAGTTTCTTTAACTTCTGGTCGGGGAGGGTCTCACTTTCCGTTGACACTAACATGGGGATTTCATATGCTACTGACTTGTTATCTTTTAATATCTCAAGAATTGCTCTTGATTGCTTTCTGACTGTTACAGATGTATATGTTCTATTATCTACCCCTCTTTCTTCTAAAGAAGAGAGATGCTAGTCAAGGGCGGGGACTGCATCTTCTATTCCTTTCCACTCCTAGAAACCTGCCACAGCACTGGACATGTAGGAGGTGCTCAGTAATTCACTCAGTGAAAGAATAACATTGGCAAGTACGGTTTATTAAGGAGGCACTATAGTGTGGTTAAGTCACTGATAGATTATAAAAATTAAAACATTTTAGGCCTGACACAGCAGCTCACACCTGTAATCCCAGTACTTTGGGAGCCCAACACGGGCAGATCGCTTGAGCCCAGCAGTTCAAGACCAGCCTGGGCAACATGGCAAAACCCTGTCTCTACAAAAAAATTAGCTGGGGGTGGTGGCATGCAGCTGTGGGTGGAAGGATTGCTCAAGTCTGGGAATTGGAAACTGCAGAGAGCTGAGATTGTGCCACTGTGCTCCGGCCTATGATGGAAATAAAGAACAGAAAAAAATTAAAAGTGGGAATATAAACTCACCCTTTCTATCACCACTCAGGAATAACCATTCTTATTATTTTGGGGCAACAAGCTAGAGGCAGTTTTGCTACCTAGCTTGAAATCACAGTCTGTCACTGCTCAGCTGTGGGATTTGGGCAAATTCCTTGATCTCTTGGTATCTCAGTTTCCTGAGATACAAAAAAAAAAGAAAAAGAAAAAAAAAAAAACAACTTGTATTAAGAAACTCCTTATTTCTATATATAACAAGAATTAAAGGAAAAAACTCTCATTTTCAAATTGAATCTACAGTCTTTCCATTTTCTTGGACAATTTAAAATTAATAGGAAAAATGTTCTTATTGTAGATGCCGTAGAATGTTTGTACTTACCAGTTATACAGATGAAGGCTACTGGAGTCTTTAAAAGTTGTAAAAGTTTCTAGTTCTTTTCCTACACTGCCTAACTTTTAAAATTAAAACAAATTAAATATATTCTCAGAATTCAGTTCTCATTAAGGCAGGGATGTCTGTTTTGTTTTCTGCCACACCCATTGGCTAGGAGAGTAACTGGTATATAGTAGGTGTTGAATATTTGCTGAATGAATGAATGAACCCTAGGTCCTTTCCAACCTAGTTGAGAATGAGTAGTATACAATAACCACTGTCCTGCTTAATACCATTAGCTAAAATATTTTCAGGAGTACTAAAGACATTTTCCTACAAATTTTCCAGATATATTCTCTTTTGGTCCTTTACCAGTTTCTTGCTTTGTCTTCCAGTAATGCTGAATGACTTGAGTTTAAATAGGTACTTGAATTGACTGGCAGTATTAACATTGTTCAGCACTTAAGAGTCTCACCTATCATATATAGTGGGTGCTCATTAGGTATTTGTAGAAACAGTGCAGCTTGTCTGATTGCCTATCAGGTCTCTTCTGTACATGGTCACCTTTTTGCTCATTAGTATTTATAAGCCAAGGCTGTATGCAATTATGCCCAGGTCTTTCATACCAGCCTCATCTCTTACCTTGTCTGTCAAGAGTTCAGCACTACAGCCTCATCACAGTTCTCTCTGTTCTACAAAGATGCCCTTTTTTCATGCCTTCTTTTTCCTCCTTACTTTGCATCCCTATGATCCAGATTCACTGTCACTTTTTTTTTTTTTTTTTTTTTTTTTTTTTTATTCTCCCTCTGTCGGCCAGGCTAGAGTGCAGTGGCAAGATCTCGGCTCACTGCAACCTCTGCCTCCCAGGCTCAAGCAATTCTTCTGCCTCAGTCTCCCGAGTAGCTGGGATTACAGGTGTGTGCCACCACACCCGGCTAATTTTTGTATTTTTTTAGTAGAGATGGGGTTTCACCGTTTTGTCCAGGATGGTTTCGAACTCCTGACCTCAGGTAATTCGCCCACCTCGGCCTCCCAAAGTGCTGGGATTACAGGCGTGAGCCACCATGGCCAGCCTTTGTTTTTTTGTTTTGTTTTGTTTTTTGAGATGGAGTCTCAGTCACCCAGGCCAGTGTGCTGTGGCACAATCTCAGATCACTGCAATCTCTGCCTCCCAGTTTCAAGCTATTCTCAGACCTCAGCCTCCCGAGTAGCTGGGATCATAGGCGCCTGCTACCACACCTGATGAATTTTTGCATTTTTAATAGACACGGGGTTTCACCATGTTGGCCAGGCTGGTCTCAAACTCCTGACCTCAGGTGATCCTTCCACCTTGACCTCCCAAAGTGCTGGGATTACAGGCGTAAGCCACCGCGCCCTGCCCAGTGTCACAATTTTTGCCGTCTTCCTTGAGCATCCTTGGCTCCTTTTTTTCTCTTTCTGTGTTAATATTTAGCCACTTGTACTGCAGTATAAACTCATTTGGGTGTCTCTCCCCTTAGGAGAAACTAGTGTTTTACCCTGTCTCCTCTCCCCTGCAGCCATTCCACTCTAACACCCAGTCAGTCATGGGCACATCCAGACCCAGTCGATGTTTACAGAAGAAGATAATAGCTTCCCTCACCTACAAGTGTGGGAGTAAATCGGTGTTACATCTAATAAATCTGAAGGGAATGGTGCACTTTCGTGAGCCAGGCATTTTACAACTTTAATGCTCAGAAACTTTCCAAGATGAACATGAGCATGAATCTACTTTGTTCTGAGGAAACAGACACTTGGGGCAGCTGAGTATAGTGTTAAAGTGTAACTAGTCCCAAACCAGGATTTGTTTACTTATCTAAAACTTTGTAGCTCTGCGTTCCTGCTTGCCTTGTTGTCCCATATACAGGTGTTTTATCTAAGCCAGAGGGGCAGAATTTACAAGTACATACACTTACTCTCATACAGCCTGGCAATGGAAGATCCCGTCTACATATATGGATAAAATCATGGAGTGGTTTGTGGCCAGCAGGAATTGGGTATTGAGGTATGTGGTATGGATCAGTGGCCTCTCCTGGCCCATTGGTGGAGAACAGCCAGAGACCCCATGGAAGTGCGAGGTTGAGATGAGAAATCACAGCTCAGGAGTCAGCCATGGTGGGTCTCCCCATCTCATCATACTGTTCTTAGTAACAGAATAAGTCACTAAGTTGTGTTTTGTTGACCCTTTGTTACTTTTTTTTTTTTTTTTTTTTGAGATGGACTTTAGCTCTTGTTGCCCAGGCTGGAGTGCAATGGTGCAGTCTTAGCTCACTGCAAACTCTGCCCCCTGGGTTGAAGCGATTCTCCTGCCTCAGCCTCCCAAGTAGCTGGGATTATAGGCACCCGCCTCCACACCCAGCTAATTTTTGTATTTCTAATAGAGACAGGGCTTCACCACGTTGCCCAGTCTGGTCTTGAACTCCTGACCTCAGGTGATCCATCCGCCTTGGCCTCCCAAAATGCTGGGATTGCAGGCATGAGCCACCATGCCTGGCCCTGTTTGTTACTTTTATGGACCATACACCTTTATAAATAAATGAGATTTGGTAATAGTGCAGTTTTTATCAATTAATGATAGTACAATCCTATCTTACAGGATTTTCATGACACCTCACCTGTGCCACCAATGTGTGCTACATTAAACTGTAGTGGGGATAAAACTGTTAGCAAAATGCTTTTTGGTTTGGCCTTTACATTAAAAAAAATTATCTGGGATTTTTGGGGGGATTTGGGCACTAAGCAGTACATTGGCCCAGATGTTAAAAGTTAATTTCTAAGGGATGGGGGGGATCTTGTTTATGGTATGGGAAGGAAGCTTAAAGGGAATTAGTTTAATTGTGTCAGAATATTAAGCAATCTTCTGCTGTCTGCTGTCAGCAGTGCATGGGTCCCCTAAGGTTCGCTTTTCCATTACTCTGACTTTCTCCCCGTCTAGATGGAGTTCCCAATATCATTAACATGCCTCACATAGTTTCTTTTGAAGCTTTGGCTGGGTTAAATCACTTTTACTTATGCAAAGTGGATTGACTAAAACCTTTTCCCCAAACACCTGCCAGACCAGCTATTTTCGTTTCCCCTTGCAATGGACTCATAGCAAGTCTCACGCATGCATCACCAGATCACCAGCTACTCCATTTAATTGTGCTGCTCTTTCCACTCATCTTCCCAGAGAAGCTTGCTTTTTCCAGAAACTGCCTTCCATCCCCCACTTGTGAACACGCCACCTCTTCTCCTTCCCCGAATTTTTTTTCTTTTTTTTTTGCCTGCCTTCTGTCTTAAGGGGATTGCCCAGATAGGTATCAGTGACACTCTATTTGCCTGTGTTATGGAATACTGTTTTACAAACTTTTTTTTTACTATAATCTACAGTAGGAATTAGATTTTATGTTATAACCCAGAATACACACAAAAATACACATACACGCATACGCATATACACAAGGACCACCATAACAAAAACTGGGGGGCTACAACAGCAGAAATGTATTGGCTGACAGTTCTGGAGGTAAGAAGCCTGCGATCAAGGTGTTGGGAGGGCCACACCCTCTCCGACTGTTCTAAGGGAGAATCCTTCCTTGTCTCTTGCTAGCTTCTGGTGGTTGCCAGCACTCCTTGGCTTTCCTTGGCTTATGGATGTATTACTTCAGTCACACAGCCATTTTCTCCCCATCTTCACATTGTCTTCCCTCTGTGTGTGTCTGTCTCTGTCCAAATGTCACCTTTTCACACCTGTAATCCCAGCACTTTGGGAAGCTGGGGCCTCCCAAAGTGGATCACCTGAGGTCAGGGGTTCAAGACCAGCCTGGCCAACATGGCAAAACCCCGTCTCTACTAAAAATACAAAAATTACCCGGGTATGGTGGTGCATGCCTGTAATCCCAGTTACTTGGGAGGCTGAGGCAGGAGAATTGCTTGAACCTGGTAGGCGGAGGTTGCAGTGAGCTGGGATCATGCCATTGCACTCCATCCTGGGCAAAAGAGTATAACTCCATCTCAAAAAAAAAAAAAAAAAGTCATCTTTTTATAAGGACACAAGTCATACTTATTTGGAGCCCACCCTACTAATTTTATTTTTAACTTGATTGCCTCTAGTACAGGTCCTATTTCCACATAAGGCCACATTCTGACATCTACTTGGGTGGGGGATATCTACCCAGCTAGGGCTCCAACCCATTGTGTTTAGGGAAACACAATTCAACCTATAATAAATAACTCACCTTAAATGATGCCTTTGTGTTCTGTTCTGTTACATTCTATTCTATTCTATTCTATTCTATTCTATTCTATTCTATTCTAT